>NW_010110573.1:0-42438 GCF_000699245.1 Pterocles gutturalis
ATCTCTAACATTCTGTGATTCTGTAAAAACATGAGTGTTACACTCCAATTTGCACATATATTTTCCTTTTAGACACAGAGCTCTGAAATACCTTGTTGAAAACATGGAAGAAGCAAACTTGACTTTTGAGGACAGTAGTTGATGGCTTCTTCCCCCATATTTCATGAGCGGGGAGCTGCAGGAGAGGAAGCAGGCTGACACCCCCACCAGGAAAAGATGTATCAGGAGATGAAACTCTTGGCCAGCTGTGTGGGGAGCAAGGGCACACCTTGATGCCTCAGCTGTGCCTGCTTAGCTCTGCCCATGGACATGCCTTGCAAAATTCATACAATGACCGCCATGGTCAGACCTCATGTCTCTAGTCCCAGGCTAACTGGGAGAACATGATAAAAGAGAGCAGACATGCTGTAGTTTGCATGCTCCTGAAAAATGAGTAGGCTACCTGAGGATTTTAGGTTATGTTTACATAGCAATTACACTATAAATGCAGAATAAAGAAGAAAATACATTCTGCATTTATAGTTTAATTGCTATGTAAACATAACCTAAAATCCTCAGGTAGCCTAGTAGTGTACTGACAATCCTGAGTGCCTACACCTATTCATCTGAACAGTTAAGTGCATCCAGAGCTCTGAGCTACCATCTGTCTGTCAGGGTATGGCCAGAGCTCAAAGTGCTGTGTAAGCTGGTGTAAATATCTCAGGAAGCAGTGTAACTGCAAAATCAGCGCTGCTTAAAAAAGACAAAGAAGGATGCTCATGCTCCTTCTGCATTCATTTCTACCGTGCCCTCTCTGATACTGCCTGAGTGTGTTAGCTTGATCCCATTTGTCAATTTGTAACATAAATTACCTTTCAGAGCAGCTTAACTCTGTTCCTGCTCTGAAGGCTCCAATTTGGTGTTTTAAGTCGTGGGTTTAAAGACTTCACCCTGTATGTGACAGAGTCGGTGCTGTGCTGGGAGCAGACACTGTGTGCATGGCTGGGCTGGAACTGTTGAGGCTGAAGGCACCGGAGTTGAAGTTGTTGGCATGGGAGTCACTGCAGTGGGCATTGCAGTTGAAGTCACCGTAGTGGATGCTGGGACTGGAGGTACCGGGGATGAAGTTGTTAGCTGCAGGCACAGTAGTTGGGGTTGAAGCTGTAGCCGTAGGTGCCATGGTTGGAGTTGGTGCAGCAGGTGGCAGGGCTGAAGTTGTAGCCATGAGTGCCATGGGTGGAGTTCCTGTAGTGGGTGCTGGAACCGGAGGTGTTGTGGAGGATGCCAGGGTTTGTATGGTCATAGCTGTAGCTTCTATGGAAGTTTGTATAGTTACAGTCTGTGTTGATACAGCAGATGCCAGGGCTTCAGTGGCTGTGGTTTGTGTGGCTCTAGAGGACACCAAGGCTGGAGTCACCAAAGGGCTGCTGCAGTGGTTGGTATCTCTACAATATCGGCTGGGGGCTTGGTGGTGGCAGCTGGGCCATCGCTGGTAATGCATCGAGTGAATCGTCGATTAAACTTAACAATATATATGCATTGACATACATTTAAGAGTCCTTGCAATAGGATGACAACAATTAAAATGCTGTTCTGAATATCCCAAGGGCTGTCAGAATCGTCTAAAACCATTGAAAGTGGTCTGGAGGAGAAGGGGACAGTACAGGGAGACGTCCCCCCCCGAATTGGCTCTTGAAGGGACACTAGCTGCATGTGCAGCTAGTGTAATTGGCAACCCTGTCTGCCAGGTGGCTCTCAGAGCACAGAGATGAGGCTGCAGTGTCAATTGGCTTTGTGCCAATGCCAGTGTATAAACAAACAAGATTAAGCCTGATAACATTTTCGTTTTACCCAAAGCAAAAAAAAAAGGGCGCAACACAGCAACCCCCTTCATCAGCAACATTATAACCTCTGCCCAGCTCCCACAGATGACTAGCAGCCCATAAATACTGATAAATAGTATATGTGGCAAGTACCACAATATTTCCCCCAGCAGCATTTCAGGGAACATAATGAATGCTTATTGGAGGTATGCCTTAATACACCCTGTTCAAGTCTGTCGTTATCATAACTGCTCGAGCCCCACGTTGGGTGCCAAAAAGGAATGTGATGGGCTTGCCGCCAAACCACACACCCGCTCACCCAATCCCCCCCCCATCCGAGGATAGGAGAGAGAATTAAAGGGGTAAAGGTAAAAAAAGGACTCGTGGGTTGAGATAAGAACAATCCAATAACTACGCTACAATAATATTGAAAATAATACTATATACAAATATACAAATGAGTGATACACAGTGATACCGCCCCCCCCCACCCAATGACCAAGGCTCAGCCTGTTCCCAGCTAAAGGTCCCGGAGCAGGGAGAGTCCCGAAACTCACAGAACGGAGATAACTGAGTGTCCCATACCGACAGCTGACCAGTGTAGGGGGGCAAAGGCCTTGGAAGAGCAACCACCTGGAGCAAGATGACCCTGGAACTAAAAAAGGGGCGATCTTCTGGAGGGTCCTCACCTATATACTGGGCATGACGTGTATGTTGTGGAATAGATTATTGGACACTCTGGGTCTCAATACCAAAACTAAGATCAAATCCTAGGATAGTAACTGTGGCTGTGCTCCCTCCCAGCTGCTCCTGTTTGTGTACAGCCAGAGAAGCTGAAAGACTTTGGCAGACACGTAAACATCACTTATCAGCTTTCTTGTGAGCACAAATCCGAAACACAGCCTCTTGCTAGCTATCATCAAGAAAGTTAACTCTGTCTCAGCTTAACCCAGGACAGTGCTGCTTTTCAAAGCTCTCAACTCCTTGTGACTCATCTAGTATTTTCCAGCTGCTGATTCCAGAGGAAGAGATGTGACCCAACAGCTGATGTTTTATACAAAGAAAAAGTATCCTGTTTGCACAGCACTGTTTGAGATTCATACTGCATGTGTCTGAAGTTAAACCCATGAAACTGTTCAGACAGATAATTGTATTATTGGGAAATTTACTTTATGTAGATTAGAACAGATCCTGAAAGGTTCAAGCAGTCAGAGCAGTAGGGAATTCTTTCTTCCAAGACACATCCCCAAGACAGAAGTGTTGAGCAGGTTTCTCATGCATTTTTTCATGTATTCTCAGGTGGTTTTTGCAGTCTCAACTCTTTAGTCCACCTCAACAGACTCCCATGAACAAATATAAGAATGCAGAAGCTCTTTGTACCATGATTTATCCTTTCAACACCTTGTCTTCCCCAAAGCTGCATTTCTTAGCTGGAAATTTCAGTGTGTTTTAAGCTCCTATTATACCCATCCTCTCAAGACTTACCCTTGACCATCCAACTTTCTGAACAAAACTACTGGACAGCAGGTCCTAGAGGCGCTGAGTTTAGGACTAGACTGCTACAGGTTTCTGACTATATCTAGAATTATTTTCCCACTGGTTATGCAATCAGTCACACAACCAACTGTACTGACAGCTGCACGAGTGTTGCTAGAGTTAAGTGTGTTAGCAGGCTGTCAAAGCAGCCTTGTCTCTGGAGGTTTCATTTCCCTGTGAGTCATTTTGCCTTGGTCACTTTTTCCTCACTACCATTTGCTCAGAGGTGAGTTTCTGCCCATGCATCACTAGCATGATTGTAGAGCCCCTTCTGGTGATGTCCCCTGGGAGAATCAGGAGCTGTAATGTTTCTGGCACAGACTTCAGTTGGACGTTTGAAACCACCTTCAGCCTCTAACAAATTCACAGTCCGTTTGCTTTCTTGTCAAGCCCAACAAATTCTCGGTGTTTCCTTAGTAGCCCAGCCGAGCTGGCAGTACTGTTCACAGGAAGGTTGTATGAGGACAGGGCTGTACGGGGTAAAAACATCCTCCAGAAAAGGAGAGGGGGGAAGGGTATAAAAAGGATGCCTGAACATCGCATTTGTAAATAAACAGCAGTAAGCTAACCATAGCAGCAGGAAATGTTTCTGTTGGATTCTGGAAAGTTAACTATGGCAGGAAACCATTACGTAAAGTGCAAAACTGCTACTATTTAAAAGTGCACTTTGATCAACAAAGTGAGAAAAGATGTATTTCATGCTTTTCACTCTGAAATACAGCAATTTGAGCAATTTGAGAACGTTCTTTTCAGTGGGGAGCCCTCAGTTAGCAGACTTGCCATTTGCTGTAACTGGTAAAGCTCACAGCGTTGCCAGATCACACATGAGAGCAGAGGAAAAAACAGGGCACTCTTCCCAGGTTTCATTTGCTATTTTTCTTTTGCTGAAGGATCTGAACTTCTAAAGCTAGAAGGCGGAGCTGTGCACCACCAGGGAGGTGCACAGCTGTGCAGCCCACCTCCTATCTTGACAAAACCCAGTTCTACACCTCTCCACTTCTCTAGTTCCCTCTGCCCAAATGGTCACAAAGAAGCAAGTTTTAGCAACAGGAACCCATGTCTAGCAACTGTGTGAGTCAAATAACCCACTCGCATTTCTCCAGGTGTATTTGATAATACATGCTAATATAGCATAAAATGTCTTAAGGCTGGGGAGAAACTTTCTAAAGGGAAATGAGAGGAGTGGAGTTACCCCAGTTACCCCAAGCAAAGCAAAATGGGCAAACATCTAGAAGGTAGGGAACAACTCCTGGTGATAGAAAAGAGGCACCTTAATGAAATCCTTTTCTATGATTAATGGTATCTGTCCTAATTTCCAATAAATTAGGTAGAAGGAGAATCCAAGAACGCTGTGTGCCTAAATTACATGCCAAAACACCGGGGATGTTGAAACAGTAAGCCATCCGTCCAATCTCACCCAAATATAAATAATGAGCTATTCCACTGTAGTTACTAGGCTGGACAAACAAGATCAAAACCAGGTTCACAGGGTTGAAATAAATCTTGAGAAGCAGAGGCTTCAGCTGAGTGATTGAAACCACGTAGCTCAGCCCTCACAGTTTGGATGGTGCCACTGACCATGTGTAACAGACACACAGGTTTTGAGCAGAAGGGCATGACAGCGCTTGATGCAGGTGAGCTTCCCTCGGGTGGGCTCTGCCCACTCACACCGCCCCTGCCCTTCTCCCTCCCTTGGGCTGCTGAAAGGCAAACCTCAATTTTTCTCTGCTTTCTGAGGTGCTTGGCTGCTGGACATTAAAGGTCTTCATACATTTTAAGTGAGGCCACCATTCTAATGGTTAATGGGTTTCCTTTATTATCAAGGTGATTGTGCAGTGATATTCCCTCTTCAGAGACTGCAGTGCTCTGCTGTGTAGGAATGTTATGAACTACAGCTCTTCTTCTGCTGGGACACTCTGGGACCTGTAACTCTAAACCACACTTAATCAGCTATTGGCCAATTTTTGGACAGGTAATAATTTTGGACTGATTTAGGGATTAAGGCTGAGGGAAAGGATTTCTAACACACGTTGGCTGAAAAATCATTTTCCCCAACTGTTTTAATGAGCTTTGCATTTCTCCAACATTCTTGAGAGATGAAGATGACCTGGGACTAGCATCAAGATTGGGTCTTTGTTCTGCTGGGCCACAAGGAAGGCACAAGGGGGACACCACTTTCTTCTGTTGTAGTAATTCCTGCCTGGGCCTCACTTCAAAGTCAATAGCCTTTTATTTTATACTCCCACCTATTGTGTTTGTAAAAGGTAATCTCAGAAATGTGAACAGCAACAAAAGTTATGTATCATGACAATATCTTGTTTGTGGAGAGTACAGTAACATGGTGTCCAGGGGCAGGTAAGATTTGTTCCTACTTCTGAAAATCATGCAGCTTTGTTTTTTTAATGTCAGACTGGTACATGTGAACCCATGTCAGAAAACTAGGCTTCCTTATATCTCTCAGAATTGCGCATGAAGCACACCAAACCTGTTCCCGCATACCCCATGACCAGACCATCCCGATAAGCATAAACTCTCTTGAGCCAATAATAGTGATATTAAGTAACTGGATTTTTAAGACTGGTAGAATATTTACCTGTGTCCTTTTTTGTTCCCTTTAAAGAATAACATAGTGTTTTCTGGTTGACCTTAAAGTCTTAAACCCCAGAACACACTAAGAAATATTTTAGACTAGGAATATCATGCAAAACCAAGGAGAACATTTCCCCAGAGGCCTCACAGCAATAATAAACTATTGGGGATATGCAGAGACATTAATTTCAGAACATATAATTTCAATACTCTAATTCTATAATAAGAGCATTCAATCATTTTTGACACTACAATGAACAAAACTACCTATACTCCAAGTGGTAGGTATAGCTGAGGCAAAATATGTGTTTAAAATAGACCATGTTGCAACATTATATGTAGACAATTTTTATCACTAATATTCTTAAAGCAAACCGCCAGAAGTAGGGTGGTGAATATCACACTATCCTGCACTTTGGGAAGCTTCCTCTGGGGCAATGCAGTGGGGCAGAGTTTTGGTGGATTATAAATATCCAGATTTGGCCTGGTTCTCTTGCGGATTATGCAACTTCAGTGTGGAAGAAGAAAGCGGATTAAGGGCCTCATGTTGCCTATTTCTGAGCCAGGAGTTTGCTTTTACAATAGAGGCAAAGGAGCAGGACAGGAACGATTGCTGTCCTTCTGGGAGTGGACAGAAAAGTGGACGGCCCTAGACACCTCCCAATTTCCTATGCCCTGCAAGAAATTCCTGTGCTAGAGAACAGATCCTTTTTGATAATCTGGGAATTTAGGAGGGCACAAACTAGCATATGGTGTCCTCAGTAGGCCACTGGGTTGAAGTAACTCAAGGCCACAACATGTGCCTTTTATTTGTGCTTGAGAGACGGGTGATTCCTGCAACGGCTCTGGGTAGCAATCAGCTTCTTACTGTCAGTATTTTGGAGGCATGTATTTGTGGCTAATTGGGACTGCACTTCTCACTTTTGATGTGGCAGGCTGCAACTTGTACTACCCCAAATGACAAGCCTGTGACACAAGCTGATCTTCTGATTTTATTCGTATTTCCAGAATAATATGTGGACAAAAGAAGTCAAACAAAAAGGAAGTAGTAGGTCAGACGAACTACTTTATCCAATGCACTCAGAACTCCCTTATCTTCTACTAGTTGCTAAAAACATCTTTTTTTTTTTTGCCCCCCCTATGAAATAAAATTAGATATGTCACTGTCTTGAGCCATGGCATATACGGGAGTACGCACCTCATGTGGCCAATCTGAACACTCCAGTGCTTTGGTTTTTCTTCTTGATTTATTGCTGTATTCCCCAGCACTCATAAGAGGAAGTAGAGAGAAAACCTAACAGTGAATGAGCTACACATCCCAGCTTGATATCTGACCCACATAGCACTCTTTGAGCATTCACAAAAATTATTGACTCTAATAAAAGCAAGCAGTTGTAAAACCAGAGTTAAAATACCTCAGGGTGAAAGTTAATGGCTGCACTACAAAAGCCTGTTCCCCAGCACCAGCACGCCTGTGCTGCTTGCTGCAGAAGACCCAGGAGGATGCACGGCAACTGCTGCTGCCATCCATCTAGTAACAGGCACAGATGTTGTAAGATGTGGGTATGCTTAAGTCCTTCAAAGCCATAGTTTCTGATACACTAGCAGAAAAAGTTGCTTTTAAAAATGTAGCTTTAATTTTTCTATGCCTCCTTTTTACAGATGTAAGCAGAGACAATACTGATTATTAGATTTTTTTATGTGAGAGGCTACAAAGTTCTCTGAGGACAAGTTAAAAGTGAGCATAGCAAGAAGTCTAGAGCGTGACACCAAAAAAAATATGGGAAACTGGTCAAGTTCACTGACTCCTTAGGCAAACTAAGGCAAGTCACTCTGTGTTAGATTTAAGAGGGGGGAAAAAGAAAAAAAAAAAAAAAAGAAACCACCTACAATTTCCATGTTGGAGTGCACTCTTTCACACTCCAAATGTGTAACCCCCACCTCACCCTGCCTCTGCTTCAGGGCCCATTTTTGTTACAACTCCTCTATAAAACACTACCTTCATCCTTCACAGCAGTGCTGCAGGGGCGCCTTAGTGACTGTGGAACACTAAACGCACGGTGATCTGATTTATGGAACTATGAAAGATGCATGCAACAGTTGCCATTATTCCTTTTGACAAACTATTAACTACAATGACTCAAAAGACTGACTGCTGACACTTCCGATCCCTACAATCATGAAATATCTGCTATAGCTAACAGTACTTGCCTCAGCCCACAGGTTTTCCCTGTATTATATTCCTTTATTCTAGTGGTAACATCTTCTAGGCTGATCAATACTTTTTTGTCCTCCCTGTATGTTCAGCCCTGACTTATGTATCAGGAACATCTATACATTTGTAATATCTATTTTTTGTTTTTGTTGCTTTTTTGAGTTTACTCTTAATGTAAGCTATCCCCCGACCACCTAAAGAGTTAAAGTTACTCACAGCTTTCCAAGGCATCATTGCAAAAATCTTATCATAGCTTTTAATAACAATAGTCACTATTGGTAGTCAAAACTCAGAGTAATTACACTGATTAATGTAACCAAGTCTTTCTATGCCTTTGTTATTCTCCCTAGGTGAGTTGCTTGATAAGGTCATGAGAGTCTATCCTTATTGCTGGCCCTGAGGTATGGGATTTGGCCATTATTTTATCCTATGTGTAGTAATCCATTCCTTAAAATAATTTGGATAGGCTGATCTTCCTCTAGAGTCAGCACTGCCTTGTAACAGAAGTTTCCAAATCCTGCTGTACACTGCAGGGTGTTGTGCTGAAAGGCCTGTACTTTAAGTTGTGATTGCTAAGAGAAGTTTGCCTTAGCCAATTAAATTAACTAATCAGCAAAAGTTTTAAGAAAAAATATTGAATCTTTGAAAGTTTGAAACAAATGGTTCTAACTGATATTATACAATCCATTTTTTAACAGTCAGCAAGGATTAATCAAGAATAAAATCACATCCAATCTAATTTCCTCTACAGTAGGTAAAAGGCTTGTGAATAAACAACAGAAACCATAAATCTTGTCTTTCATTATGTTTTTGACATTGGCTGATGTGATCTTTTTATAACTAAACTAGGCAAACCAGGTCAGGGTGAAATACTGTTGGGTGGGAGCAAAATTGGAGAACCATACCGGAGAAGTGCTCAGCCATTTACCACAAAACCAGAGGCATAGATTAAGTCCTTCTCTTTGTGCAAACCCGCTTTTTCAGCAACTAGGATATTAAACTAGGAAGCAATATTGTTGAATTCCAGGCACTGAGCTAAAGGTACAGGCAGTGGCACTGGCAAACACCATGAACAGTTAAAATTACCTTGACAAATCCATCTTTTTTCTTTTTAAGCAGGTATTGTTCGATCAGAAGAAGGTACTACATGCAGACAATGTCATCCAGTGCTTAGACAGACACTCAAATTTTTGAGTAGTACTTCTGGAAAAGAGGATCTGGGGGTCATAGTGG
This sequence comes from Pterocles gutturalis, assembly GCF_000699245.1. Classification (NCBI taxonomy): domain Eukaryota; kingdom Metazoa; phylum Chordata; class Aves; order Pterocliformes; family Pteroclidae; genus Pterocles; species Pterocles gutturalis. Next base: position 9,376 of record NW_010110573.1, read on the forward strand.
ATCTGAAGCTAGCAGGAGTTAATCTGCTGTTGTTGCTAGAAAAGCAAATACTGTACTGGAATAGATAAACAGAGGCATACCCTACAGGGCTCATACAGTACTTGCTCCACTCCAGTCAACATTTGCAAAACCTCAGCTGAACCACTGTATCCAGTTTTGGGTAAGGCATTTCCTGCAAGATGGGGAGATGCCAGAGCAAGTCCATAACAGAGCACGGAGAATAGCCAGAGGCCTAGAAAACATGCTTAGTGAGGGAAGACTGCAAGAAATAGGACTCTTTAATTTAAGATGAGGGGAACACAACACTCCTGAAGTATATAAAAGGCAGCTGCAAAGGCACAGGGAAAAAATCTTGTTTCCTCGTCCATGAGAGTTAGGGCAGGAAACAAAGAGCCTAAATCCTGTTGTGGGATTTAGATTTAATGTCAGGATGTGTTTTCTAACAGCTTGGCCACTGCTGCAGGACATCTTGGAAAATCTCAAATACACTCAAGAAAAAATTGCACTAATTTCTCCCAGCAGTATCACAGCCATGCAGGTAACTCATACTGCTGCAGAAGGCTGAACCTCTTGGGAGACCTTTCCAGACTAGTAATCACCAACAACCATTTTCATTTCATGTATAGCAAACAAAAAAACCCAATCCAAAACAAAAAAACAAACACACAAAAAAGGGACAACAGATGAAAGATAGCTGCAAGATTTTAGACCCTACTGGTAAATAAATTAAGGGAGGGATGAAGTTGCTCAGGCCTCCATTCCACTTCACAGTAATTTAAAAAATACTTAGTGAGAAACATAGAATGGCTGCAGAATTAATAATCTAAAACGTTTGATTTTACTATATCCTAGCTTCAGCAGCTTTGCCTCCTTCTCCTGGGATCTTCATGTTTACCCCAAATATCCTAGCTTCAGCTGCTTTGTCTCCTTCTCCTGGGATCTTCATGTTTACCCCAACACCATTGCGCCTCCTGGGTCTCAGTAACCAGAAAAGAAGGACGCTGGTCAGCTCAGCTAAAGGGGAGCATGACCTCCGTACCTTTCTTCCACATGCACTTTTGCATCCTTTGTTTGGGCAGCCCAGCCCTGACAGAGTCAGGCTATTAGGAACCAGCTAGTTCCAGTTGGCAAGCCACATCTTCTATGCTCGCTCTGGACAGAAGAAACATCACAGTTCAGGCTCAGCTGGACAGTAGCAAATGCCTGCCCTGGTGCAGCCGCTCCATGCCTGATGCAAGCTGGCAAATGCCTGCCCAAGTTACTTGGCAGCAAGGGCACATGCTGGCCACAGCACGAGTATGGCCAAGGAGGATATCTGCAAGGCTGCTCTGGAGGTGGTGGTGGTGCTTTTCTGGACCCTGGCAGCAGCATCCTGCCCCCCTTAGAGGTGCCCCCTACAAGCCCAACTTGCCCCTGCCACTCAGTCTTTGTCAGCTAAAAGCAGGTCTTCTGCAGATGGGCTGGTGACCACAGCAGCAGCTACAAGCAGTGCCATGGGCTGCTGTACAGACCCCAGCTGGACTTAGTGGGACTGGTTTGATCATGTGCTAAATTGAGTTTCTCTGGAATGAACCTCACTAGTGTGTTGGCAGTGGGTAGAGAAGCTGCGGGTGCTGTCCCCTCTTACATATGCATACTTTACTGTCACCACCAAGGCATGAATGCAAGATCTCTAAGAACAGCGCCTTACACACCTTGCCTGAGCTTTCCCTTCAAATGGCAAATTTCAATTATTTTTAATAATATCTGAAAGAACAAGATTTGATAGGCTTTTTTTTCCTTATAGCAATCTCTCTCGACCTAAATGGAAGAGAAACAACAGGAACGCAATAAAATGTTAATAAACCAAAGGCTTCAATGCTTTATACTTCAAATATTTTTATCCTTTTCTTTCTCACATGAACCGTATTTAAAAACATTCAATGTATTTTTAAGTGCACTGGTTTCCATGGGTATAAGCAGACTAGTATGTAAAACTGAGCCATGACTGCTTATCACGCTCTGATGGGGCTGTACTAAAACTGCTAGTTTAATGGCTGCGTGTAACCTAATAACAGAAGAAGCAGTCACAGCCTGTAGCCTCTGGCCCACTGACACTATGATTCAACTGAAGGTAAGATGCACTAACTGTAGCAAATGTTGCGGGGGGAGACAGTGAGTGAAACACAACTGACATGATCAAACTTGCTACATCGAGTTTCTATTATTTACACAACCTAAAGTATTTATGTTGTTTCAGCGATGATTTTAATTTTTCACTTTAGCTTGCTGCCTTAAGAAAATGATTAATTAAAAATAAGGAGTTTGGTTTTTTTTAAGGCACCTACTCAGATAATAAGCCAGTTTTCTCCCTCAAATCATCTGACTGATGCGCTGCCAAGAAGCACAGGCATTTCCCTGCCCTCACCCCTCAGCCAGGACCAGCTGTTGTTTCCTGCACGTGCAAGAGAGACAAGCATGGACCAAACTGCAGCTGACAGCGCTGGGCTCAGCATGACCCCAGCTGCTCCCAAGGGTTGCCTGCTCCAGGTCCCCTCTGCTCCACTCTGGCAGCCACCCCTGCTCCCAGTGGCTTACGGAGGTGCCTAGCAAAAGGCATATTTTAATTTTGTTTCCCATTACTTCTGCCGCATGAGACCATGCAAGAGCTCACAGCAGGGACACAGGTATGGGTTAGGTGCTTACAACCACAGTGGATTGCTGGGTGGAGCTGTCTGCTGTGGGGCTGCTGAGAGGTCCACACACAGGTCCCAAAGACAACTCAGGTGGCCTTACCAGCTGGCAAAATCCTGTACCAACCCAAGTTACAAAAACTGAAAAGTAAGACGCATCCAATTTATGTACAAAAACTATTGCTTCAGTTGGAGTTGTAGCTCTCGTCTACTTGACTATTACAAAAAAGCTTTACCTTTCCAAGTTCTGCTGGGTAGTACAGGCTATCATATGGACATAAAGCACTTGACATGCCGGCTCTAGCTGTGTTCCCTTTGAAGAAGACACATGAGGGCAGAGCTGTGTCTGTATGCCTGCGCCTAACTCACACAACGTGACACTTAACAGACTAAGGATAGTTTCTCTGTGCTCAGCTGGTAGCATTCAAGTTGCCTCATGCTTTGTCAAGACACATGTAACCACCAGGATAATTGTCTGTCCAAAACTAAATTTTACCTTCCTCTTAGCATTTAGATCACTCCTCAGAAGTATGTTTGTAACATCTGCATTCTACCCATTAACTGTGGCACATCAGCCACGTAATATTGTATTGTCAAGATGTTTATAGTAATTCATATACATTTAAAAGACAATAATTCATTATGCATCTCACTGAATATAGAAGTGTAAATCCGCTTCTGGGGATAATTTTTGTTTAATCCTGAAGACTGGTCCTCCAGTATGTTTCAGTACCAAAAAACGGATAGATGTGAAATTGTACATTCAGTTCTGAAATTAAACAAAAAATGTTCCTTATTCTAGTGAAGGAAAAAAAAGTTATTTTTTTGCAGGCTTTCCACAACAAAAATTTGACAAAAATAATTATTTTAGTTTTCTATACTACATGAAAGCAGTTTATGTCAGTTACTTAGCTTTTTCTTGTTTTGTGAATTTTAAAGCGCTTAGAGTACTTTGTGTGGTTTTCCTTATTTTAGAGCCAACCCAGCTATTACTAAACTTCATTAAAGAAAGCTTTGTAAGCATTCTTCTTCAGAGGTGAAGCCAAGAATTTAGGAAGGTTTACAGAGCTGACTTTCACGCAGATAAGAGGACCACCATCAAAGTATCTCTTTAAATTTTAACTTCGCTTTATGAGTTCAGTTACTTTTACTATTTGAGATGAAGGAGAAGACCTAATGTAGCAGAAAAATTTTCTTCCTGGCAGCGTCCTTTTTGCACACCTATCAAATGCATCCACATCTAGTCACTCTAAAAAACAGTGTACTCAACTAATTAGGCCTCAGATCTGATTTAGTACCTATGCACTAACATCAAACTAAACTCACACTGGCTTCTACTGCAACAGGAATGAATTGCTAAAAAGTAATTTATAATTATGAAGGGAACTCTCCAAATTATCATACGGTTCTTCTTCATGAATGCTCCAATGGTTTAAAGGTATTTTATCCCAACAGTCTGGAATACAAAATAAGGTTATAGCAGAAAATTTCCATACAGTATTTCCTTTACAATAAATAGTAATAATTATACTAGTTTTCAGTACAATTCTTTGAGTTAAATCTGAACTGACAAGACCTGAATGAATGTCTGACTGGTTTCCTTCACCTGCAGCTTGGATCACTTTATACAACGATGTAGCCAAGAGCTGTTTAGAATCCCTGAACTCCACATTTTCACAGAAATTTTACCCAAATTACAGCAAAGGACAAATCATGTCTTATTTCCATTTCTACAGTCAAGACATTATGTGCCCCCCCTCTTTGTTTAACATTGGTGGGCTTACAGAGAATAATGCAAAGATTGTAAGAATCTGCAACAGAGAAATTTGAGGGGGAAAATGAGCAAAGTATGGAGAAAGCAGAACCGTCTTGAATTTCTAACAGGCTTTTCTTTAACTTTGGCATGCTGCTCTTCATAGGAATATAATTAGCCCTAAGTATTTCAGATCAAATATGCAATTCTGCAGCTAGATGTCAAAGGCAAAGTTCAACTATAACAAATGCTATTCACTGCAGATTGGTTCTTGCTCCCTAGGTTTACATTTGTGGGAGTAGAAGAAGGCATTGTTTCTCTGGAAATCCTTTATGAAATCATACTGGTTACAGGGCTACATCTGCGACAGCTGGTAAGTAAAAACAAGAGGAGAAAGAGAAGTAACTTCTACTATGGGAAATAACATGAAATTATTCCTTAAAGATATTGTTCATATGGAGTACTTATACTGCTAAGAATAGCTAATAAATATGAGCATCACTGAGTCAGCACTGTGAAAGTGGGGACTAAGCATAATTTTATAAAGGGATAATACTGATGATCTAGCTTCACAAGAGCACTGCTGTGTTTTCTGTCTATCTCATGCCACGAAAATACTGGATCCTAAAGGTCATCATTACACAGAGACCATCAGCAGTCCCTCGGGTTTGATAGAACGTATTTTCAGCACTGGTCTAGCAAAAGATACTGAGAGCAAAACTGGGACATTCTGAATGAAATAAAAATCTTAAAACTGGTGACTTCAGCTTACCTCAGAGGTCTTCTTCTCTTTTGTCTTCAGCCAGGAAATAATTTGTGTTTCAATCAGAATTTTCTCTCTCCATTTTCAGACAGTTGACCCTTTCTAGAAACTTTTCAGTTAACATTTGTGAATTTATAAGCAAATGCATCATTTTTAACTAAAATGTCAATGCTATTTAAAAACACAAAGTGAAACTTCTTGTAAAGAAGACATTAATTCTGAGATGTATGTAAATGAAAAGCCCCAACATTTTTGTTTCCCAGCAATGTTTTTTGGGTTTCTTGTTTGGTTGGTTTTTTGTTTTGTTTTTGCTTTTAATCTAAAGCCACTGCCAAATTTGACCCTCTTCTGCAAATCATTTGAGTCTGTTGAGGACTCCAGAGGAATAGGAAAGAGGGAAATTCATCCAGTTCTGCAATGATCTGTTTCTCACAACTTGCCTCTGGGGAGCTTCTGAACCAAGGCCATAACATATTGCATGTGTGACAATTTATCAGATTTTGTCATTCACAAGGTCTGGACTGCATATGTCACAAAACAATCATTTCCCCAGAAGTTGGTCTGCACCAAAGTATTTTTTTTATTTTTAACTCAGTATCTGTGCTACACTTTGACTTCATATTCATGCTCATGCGTAGCTCACACGTACTACACTTTGCCTTCATATTCACATCTTCCCTGCATTACCATTGGCAATGACAATTTTAAGAGGACTGGGGAGACAACCTCCAGCTGAGTAGCATATATGGGGTGATACTTTTCTAATAGATTGGAGATACAGGTTTATAATGTGCTAATGACATAATCTGGAGTTTATGTTGCAACCGGGGATTTTGTCCACTAACTTTACGCAGTTTATTGCCTGCCTTTCCAGACTGAGTTCAAAGAAAGGTAAAGGCTACTTTGGACTTCCACTGTGGGTAAATGTAATGTGAAGTTATTGGGACAACCTCAGAAATGCAGCACTGTAATTCTGTTGCACTGTGGCAATGTAGGAGAGCAGTTAGTATGCAAGCACAGAGTACCTTTTAAAAGCCACGAAATGAACCATATAAAAAAGTTAATTTTTGCCAGAATACTCAAAAGTACAAGTCGGTACTTTTCTATTATTATCTCTCAGTTTTCAATCCAAATCATAGCACTTCTTAAGCTAAAATTTCAATTAATTTTGAGACTTTTTGCCAAAACCCAAGAATACCGCAGTAGCCACATATCATTGTATGGACTGCTTCTCCTCCTCCACCCATGAATCTTCTAATTCTACACTGAACAAAAACAGAGCATTAGACAAACCCTAAACTTAAAATAGAAGGTACCACTACATACCCTAGTACTTTTCTTCCTTATGTTAATTGGTTCTTTTCCTCTACAGCAGGAGCATTACTCTCTGAATCAGATATTCTTCTAGCAATTTAATTAATTATAATTTACTGGTCTGGAACTGCGCTCTTCTGTGCAGTGTACAAATACATGGGGCAGGAAGCAGCAAGCAAAAAAAAAAAAATAAAAAAATCCAAAGGTCAGATAAGGCAAGGAAAAAAGTGCAGAGAAAGGGAGAAATTTGTCTTCCATCAAATGTACTAGCAGAAGAGTAAGCAGCACTCTGTTCCCTCAACTTTGCCAGGACCACTCATGTGCATAAATGCATACATGCATTCATGTTTTGACGGCCTGAGATTTTTAGGAGTAGATCAAAGAAACTGTGGGAGGGAGTGGAGAGGAAGTCTGAAATTCTCATATTCATCCAAGTGAGTTGTTGCATCCAAGTTTATTCTGACTCAGTGCTGCAGTATCAATCACTTCATTGTGTGGGGAGGTGGGAGCAGAAAATGGACACACACGCACACACACGTGTGTACACACACACACATGTACACACTCACAGTGCTCTGTAGAGTGCAAATTTACTTGATCCAGTGACATAGTAAGGGCACTTTACACAGGCAGGATATATTGAATAGCAAGCCAAACAGCAGCCCTAATTACCCACCCAACTTGAGGGGAACTTGCCATGACTATGTAGCAGTGGTGTCCTTAGTGGAGGTTGACAAGACTGGAGCAATTCCCCTCTTTCTTGTCTTCCTTTGTTCCCATTCTTCTAGGGGTTGTGACCGTCTTTGGCACCTCCCTGTTTTCTCATGCAGTTTACCATATATGGGATTTTTACATGTGGAATACATATTCCTTGCTCTTTGTCATGCCCTACAACTCATTTTCTCCAGCTCTCCAGGCTGCACTCCTTTAGTGACCAGTAATTGACCATTTGTGATTTGTTCTTCCACACTTGGCCTCCTGTTACCCTCTTGTGCCTGTGTTCTCAGGGCCTCTACCATCATCTGCTGTCACCTTTTGGTTGTACTCTTGAGGACACCTGCTACAGAGCAGGATGATCTCAAAGCTATGTTATCAGAGACCCCATCTCAAGCCCCAAAATTCCTGCGGTGTGGACATATTTGAGGGATTTTAAAGACCATTCTAGAGTACGTAATTCATGAGGACAATGCATCTATGTAAATACACATAAGTCTCTCTAGTTCACCATATTTATTTTGAATGCTATGTTAAATGACATGAACATCTTAAGCACAGGCATTTTGGTCTGGCTTGCAATTCTACTTCAAATGGTGAAAATTCCCTCACCAGTACCCATTAACATAATCTGAAACGAAAGCTAAACAAGAGACAGGTTTTGAATAGTGGCATTGGAAGAGCTGTTCCAGCTGTTGTCAGACATCTAACAAGTTTGTCTAGCCACAGTGAGGACGAGGGGGTTTATTTCCCTGCATTTATTTTTCAAATCTTCCTGAGTTATCCAGGGAAAAGAAAAGTAGATGACTACAAAAACATGTATTTTGAGGGCTATCAACCCCACTTGCTCTACTGATCCTTCAAAGCAAGTATGCATGACTAATTCCAAGCTTTGTTTTCAGGTCTTCCTACCTAGAGAGTCATGCAGTTTAGAAGCAGCTGCATTCCAAGTACTCTGCAATCAGAGGACCCCAGTGCTTCAGGGTATTCTGTTTGAAAGCATTTTTCCAATGCCAAAATGCCACAGACAAGTATATGTAATCATACATACTTCATCTAAAAATAGGAGAGCAAGTTTTGCTACCACGAAGAAAGAGATTTTTTTTCCCCTACCTTTAAAAACAAACTAATCACAATATGTGACTGACATCACAGAGATGTGGTGGGATGGCTCCTACGAGTGGAGTGTTGTAATGGAAGTATAGAGGCTCTTTAGGAAGGACAGGCAGGGCAGATGAGGAGGGGGTATCGCCCTCTGTGTCAGTGACCAGCTGGAGTGCATGGAGCTCCACCTGGGGATGGATGAGGAGCTGACTGAGAGCTTGTAAGTCAGGACTAAGGGGAAGGCAGGGACACGGAGGGGGTCTGCTACAGGCCACCCAACCAGGAAGAGTGAGTGGATGAGGCCCTCTGTAGACAGACATGAGCAGCCTCATGTTCATAAGCCCTGGTCCTCTCTGGGGACTTCAGCTACCCCAACATCTGTTGGAGGGACAACACAGCAGGGCATAAGCAGGTTCCTGGAATGCGTTGATGATAACTTCCTTCTCCAAGTGATAGAAGAGCCAACAAGGAGAGGTGCTATGCTGGACCTTGTTATCAGCAACAAGGAAGGGCTGTTCGGGAACGTGAAGTTCAAGGGCAGCCTGGGATGCAGCAACCATGAGATGGTAGAGTTCAAGATCCTTAGGACAGTGAGCAGGGTGCACAGCAAGCTCACTACCCTGGACTTTGAGAGAGCAGACTTTGGCCTCTTCAGGGATCTGCTTGATAGTGTACCACGGGGTAAAGCCCTGGAGGGAAGAGGGGCCCAAAGAGGAAGTCAGGCAAAAACCACAGGAGGCCTGCATGGATGAACAAGGAACACCTGGACAAACCCAAATATAAAAAGGAAGCATACAAAGGGTAGAAACAAGGACAGGTAGCCTGGGAGAAATATAGAAATTGTCCAAGCAGGCAGGAATAAGGTTAGGAAACCTAAACCCCTGACAGAATTAAATCTGACCAGGGATGTCAAGGACAACAAGAAAAGCTTCTATAGTTATGTCAGTGATAAAGAGAAGACTAAGGAAAATGTGGGCCCTATCCAGAAGGAAACAGAAGACCTGGTTATGCTACTTAATTATTTTTTGCCTCAGTCTTCACCAGCAAGTGCTCAAACCACACTGCCCAAGTCGCAGAAGGCAAAGGCAGGGACTGTGAGAATGAAGAACTGCCCACTGCAGAAGAGCAGGCTTGAGACCATCTAAGGAACTGAAGGTGCACAAGTCCGTACAAGATGAGATGCATCCATAGGTCCTGAGGGAAGTGGCACATTAAGTTGCTAAGCCACTATCCATCATGTTTCAGAAGTCATGTCAGTCCGGTGAAGTTCCCACAGACTGGAAAAGGGGAAATATAACCGCCATTGTTAAAAAGGGGAAAAAAAGGAAGTCCCAGGCAAGTACAGGCTGGTCAGTCTCACCTCTGTGCCTGGCAAGATCACGGAGCAGATCCTTCTGGAAACTATGCTAAGGCATATGGAATAAGGAGGTGACTGGTGACAGCTAAAATGTCTTCAATATGGGCAAATCCTGTCTGAACAAATTTGGTGGCCTTTTATGAGGGGGTTACAGCATTGGTGGATAAGGGAAGAGCAACTGACATCATCTACCTGGACTTGTGCAAAGCATTTGACACTACCTGGCACGACATCCTTGTCTCTTAATTGGAGAGACATTGATTCGACGGAAGGACCACTTGCTGGACAAGGAACTGGCTGGATGATTGCACTCAAAGAACTGTGGTCAATGGCTCAATGTCCAAGTGGAGATTAGTGACAAGTGGCATCCCGCAGGGATCAGTATTGGGACTGGTGTTGTTTATCATTAGAACACGAGCCAGAGATGTGCACTTGCAGCCCAGAAAGCCAACAGTGTCCTGGGCTCCAACACACGAAGCATGACCAGCAGGTCGAGGCAGGTGATTCTCTCCCTCTACTCCACTCTCATGGGACCCCACCTGGAGTATTGCATTCAGCTTAAGGGCTCCCAACATAAGAAAGATGTGGAGCTGCAGGAGCAAGTCCAGAGGAGAGCCACAAAATTGGTCAGAGGGCTGGAGCACCTCCCATAGGAGGACAGGTTGAGAGAGTTGGGGTTGTTCAGCCTGGAGAAGAGAAGGCTCCAGGGAGAACTTATAGCAGCCTTTCAGTACTTCAAGAGGGCCTACAGGAAAGATGGGAAGGCACTCTTTATCAGGGTAATGGCTTTAAGCTGAAAGAGAATAGATTTAGTTTAGATATTAGGAAGGCATTTTTTCCTGTGAGGGTGGTGAGACACTGGAACAGGTTGCCCAGGGAAGCTGTGGGTGCCTCATCCATGAAGATGTTCAAGGCCAGGCTGGATGAGGCTTTGAGCAACCTGGTCTAACGGAAGATGTCCCTGCTGGTAGCAGGAGGGGTGGAACTAGACGATCTTTAAGGTCCTTTCAACCCTAACCGTTCTATGATTCTATGATTCTATGATTCTATGATTCTATGACTCTATGATTCTATGATTCTATGTTTATGATGACTACTGGTGCTCTAAAGCACATGAAACTTACTTTTTTAAAACGCTCATTAGAAAATTAGGCATGTTTCCACAACAAGTTCTTAATAAGCCCTTGAAAAACTCCCCTGAATATGTCAGACAATTATTGCTTGCTTCTTATGGAGCACTTAAATGTCCTACAAACTTGATGCACAGCTGGCACATTCTGAATTTGACAAAATATCAAACCAAAATAAACAAGGGCTGAGTTCTGAAACACTCCAAGTGTTCTGGCCACAGTCCAGTGAAGCACTTACTCACAATTGTCCATTTAAAATAACCAGCTCCACTGCAGAGTGTTCACTTGCAGAAAGTCAGGTAGTACAGCTGTGCTGTTTACAAGGGAAAGGTCCTATCTATGGAAAAAGTTGCTTGAGGTAGCTTTTTCTGTAAACAGACTGTAGACCAAAGAGAAAATACTTTAAAAGGGAGGAGATTATTGCTGCTACTCAAAGTTTTGTTACCCACCTCAGCAACTAGTAAACAGAAAAGTGCATCTAGGTCTCACTTATTTCCAGTGTCTTTCCGTGTATGATCTTTCTTGCGTGGAAGCTATGTCTAGCAGCAATAGTGGATTTTGGTCTTCTGGATGGGAGATCAGACTGGTTGGAGCATAAGCTGCAGATGCCCAGAAAACATGGGCAAGTATCTTGTATGCACAAGCAGATCAAAACAGCACACCAGAAAGTTCTGCACTTGCATTGAATGGACGCTGACCAATGTGCCACACAGACAAGCTGTGTCACAGCAAAACTGCAATATTTGGGCACTGTAATGATAAAGCAGTAAATGAAGGAAGACACTAAAACTACAAAGTAACCATAGAAAAACAATTTCTAAGATAAAGTGATTTTCTGAAGAGTGCTTGCTGCTGCAACTTGTTTTATCTGCTTCTGCTCCAACAGCAGCATTAACAAAACAAAACAAACCCCCAAAACTGTAATAAAGAAACAGTAAGGAAAGAAACATCAGAAACACCATTATTAGAAAGAGTCACTGTATTTAATGTGTATAGGACAAGATAATACAAAAAGTTACCTCTTGCTCTGCCACCCAGCCCACACTCACTCTTCAGGTGGAAAAGTAGAATCTAAAGTTAATGTACAATGAATTTTCCAGCCAGTACAGGCAGCCTGGTAAACAACACACAAAATAATAATAGACTTGAGTCTCCCCCATCCTGCTGCCTCCACTTGTTTTGAATGTTTCGCTGGTTCAAAGGGGTGCTGCATAAACTTTTCATACTGTCCTGTATGTTCTGGTTTAAGCCACACAAAAATCAGAAATGTTAAGCTAGAGCACTTATGGCATTTACTGGCCATATGTTAAGCTAACTTGTTAATTAACTTGAAATTTTAACCAGTCAGATTGAATGATCCAGTATTATGAAATTATATTTTTATATGGTTGCAGAAAACCAGATGTTTATATAGCAATGTAGCCAAGAAGATGGTGAAATCTATGTATAGGGTTAGTCACCTGTTCTGTTTTATGAAAGTATTTATTTAAACAGACAATTTTTGTTGTTATTGTAACAATTGTATAAAGTTTCTAAAGGTAAGTACACAATATTATTACCACAAGAAACTGCTGTAGCTTGACATTTTTAAATATATGTCAGGTTGGTTTCATAACTGAAGGCCACATTCTTACATGTGATACACAGGGTGAAGAAGGCTGATAGAACCACGCTCTGCATGAAAATAGGGCTTCTGAGAGACACTATTTAAAAGTCTCAAAATCTGCCTGAAGATCTTTTCAGGACAAATACTCTGCTGGTAAAAAATAAAGAAAATCAACTAAAATAAACAAAGAAAATGTTGCAAGGTCAGTTCTGCATCAGTTAAGTTATGCTGAAAACTAATTTACTGCCATTATTCTTAAGTTACTGGAAAAAGCAGAATGCAGGACCAGTTTGCAGTTATGCAAAAAAAATATCTGTTTCCGATGTCAATACGATATTGCAAAATGATAAATGTTATCGAGTAATATCTGGCTTAGAAAGCACTAGATGGTGATGAGAATATTTCTGTTTACTAACAAGGTAATGTTTAGATTGATTATCCAGTAACTACTGTTGATAAGCCTGGGTCAAATGTAGGCTGATTTATTTCTTATCGGATACTAGCATTAAGAAATACCCCCAGTTTTAACCCTGAGGTATTGCTTAAGTCTTGGCAAAATATTTGCCATCTTTTTGTGTTTTCTACAAATTAGTATTTTACAATCTGGCTTTGTTTTGTTTTGTTTGTTTGTGTGCTTGTTTGTTTAGTATTTGTAGTTACATACATGCCTCTCCCTAAGAACAATGAGGCCTCTAGGTATTCAGCTTCTGTAAGGCCTCCAAAACAGGCTTTGTAAAGCCTTTGTCCAAACCAGGCAACTTAAGGGGCTGGGGCCATGCTCCCTTCAAGTCAGTGGTGAGAGCGTGAAGGGCAATGCACAAAGCTAGTCTTCCAGTTTTTCTGCCCAGCCAGAAACACTGGAGTTTAGACTGCCTAAACTGGTACTGTAGGTGCTTAAATCTTAGAAAACACTGTCACTTCTGAAGCACCTAAAAATCCATTTGTTTCAGTTCCTTGATGCCCAAACTCTGTCCCTTGCACTTTGCTTTGGCATCCTGCAACCTGTAGAAAGATATGCAAAGTATGTGGGTGCTGGGTCAGTTAAGGGGTATGACATTGCCCCAGATCATGGGATACAACTTGTAGGCCCTGAGGTCCCAATTCCCAGGCAAGAACCCTCTCACATTTACAGTAAGATACGCTGGGTATGGCTATCCTCCATTATTGTAAACCTTCCTTCCTCCACCATAGGCTAATATTTCCATGGAAAGAGCAGAAAGAAAAAGAGGGTAGCCTAGTGGTGGAAACACTTTAGCATGGTTGAGGAGATTCTGGGTTCTTCCAGGACTATTCACACCTGGACAGGTACAAAACAAATAGCAGCCCAAAGAGCAGCATGAAGACAGCTTGGCCTGAGGAAGTGAGCCAGCTCTGAGTGCAGCATCGTCTGTGCAGCAGTCACAGTACTGTGGCACTGCCTGGTACTGAGAAGGTACTGAGCACCTTCTTCAGTACAGCTCCAAATTATCACCAGATAAACAGTTTTTCTGCAACCAGAGTAAGCATCTGTGGCTCCTATTGCATAGTGCTGCAGTAGCAGGAAGAAGACAGGGAGGGGACAAGGCCGAATACCTTCACATTTCTACTTATCCCCAAAATGGAAGCTTTGCAATAGGGAGTTTGGAGTAACCAGCTCCTGACAATTGTATTGGAGGAACAACCACCATCCTGTTGCAATGTCCAGCATGTCACAAAGACTGTCACCTAGAGAGCCCCCCAGTCAGTACATTTGCTGGAGACAGCCACAGCTTCACCCAGCCTTTGCAATACACACTTTGCAATAGTCACTTTCCAAAGATAGCTGAATAATGCCTCTTCCTCACCACCCCAGAAGCATTCACCAAGTGAAGTGTCTGGCTGCTAACTAGGCTACACAACACAAGGCAGGACAGAGGGCTGGATCCACTGTGTGCTTGCTACTGAGCGCCTCAGAAAAGCTCTGGCCAAACACCATGAGCAGGACCATATCCATCCTACAGCTGACGTCCCTCCCCTTGTATTTGGTGAGGCTCACAAAGTGCCATGTGTGCTTTCCTCAGCCTCCTTCTCCATGAAGGCTGGTCCTGCAGAGGCAGGTGCTGGTCTCCTTTCCTTACAAAGGCTACAAAGCGTGGGAAAGTATAGCTCTCTGTGCTATACTGCCTGTGAAGCCTTTCCTGCTTTCCTAGAGGACCATGAGGATCAGTGTCAAGGATGTGTGAGGGCTACCTTCTAAAGGTTGCCTGGCATCAGAGAAATCAGGAGCAGGGCAAGTGCTGGGAGAGCCTGGTGGGACGGCTGTGCTTTCTGAGGACACTCCACGTACACAGTATGGATAACACCGTCCCCATCTGCTTGCAGCTTTGAGACCTTTAGTTTCCATCTGGATAGGATGTCCTCCCTGGACTGACACCCAGGAAAAGACAGCTGTGTAGCTATCATCTTCTGAGCCAAGCAAAAAGTACTACCTATGCCAAACACCACGGAAAAGATACAAATGAACTTCAGCAGCAAGGACTGGGAAGTTGCATTGCAAGGAATAGGTTTTTAATTACTCCTGCATGTGAAAAAGCATAATTCTCCTTTGTATGCTGGGTAAGGTACTGTGACAGTGAAGCTAAAAAGCTCATACATCCATGTAAGATGCTCCAGAACTGCAAATAAAATGAGGTTGAACCTGGAAGCTCATGTCAGTAGGCTGCTATACCTAATCTCATTAGGGCTCAGAGCAAGACTCCTTAGCTCAGGATCAGAGCAAGGCTGACAGGGTTATGTCCTTCCTCAGACAGAATTACTTGGCAGTAGCTAAGGGCTTTTTGCAATGCTCTCTGCTCTGTCCGCTAGACATGTCCTACCTCAAAAATGGCAGAGCAGATAGAAACATCGCTACAACAGTTGGTGTCAGGAGGTCAGCCAAGTGTCACCCATCTAGCTTTCATGAGACAAGAAACAAAGGAGCTTCCACTGAAGAAAGTGCAGCAATTTAGAACTTGACAGAAGTCAGCGATTCAGAATCATGAGGAGGAATTACATTCTGAAACAAATCATAAGCAGTCTGAGTACCTTCTACCTCACTCTATCGGAGAAACAAAGAGTTTAGTTGGATAAAAATTAAATTTAAAAAATCTGATGCATTTTTCATAAATGAGATGTTATTTGCTGTTACACTAACCAGAATTAGAATTAATAGAGAATAGATTAATGGTTCATGTCAGAATTAATGACTATGAGGCTTATTTTGGGAACAAACTTTTCCTATTGGCATGTTAAACTGTATAATTGGATTTGTGAAGGTCCTACATGTGTTCTTGAAGCTCCTAATCTGATCAAAGTCAAAGCCATCACTTAGCGTTGTAAGGTTTGTGCTTTTCCATACCTACCCAAGTTTTCTGTAATTAGAACATTAAAGTTGAAGGTGGAGACAAGGGAAAAATGCTGCAGAGTTGCACGAACCAAGTGTATTATATAATTTATGTCTTTATAACAAAAAGGGAGAATACATCACATGTTACATCACTATGAAGCAAGGGCAGATTATTTGACTTGGTAAGGGGAAATAATTTTTTCACGATGTGTGAGTAGTTATGCACTACAATAGTACATAGAGAATGTCTGTTCTAGTTAAGTTGTTTCCATGATACAGAAAGGGCACTGGACAATTCTTTTCCACAGTGAGTAGGTTTGAGAGAAGACTGACATGTCCATTATCTGGTCAAGGCTTATAACCTGATGACTTTTTGGCTAACATTTGCATTGTTATTATATATTGCCTTCTTATTCAACACCTTGACTTCCCTGATAAATGAATCTTGATTTAGAATTGCATTCTGTCAGATGCAAGTCTCTGGAGGTGACTCAAAGTAAAAATCTAAGCTAAACTTTGTCCCTAGGAGGTGGCTCCTACATTATGCCACCTGCAGATATGCACGTGATGGTTCTACCTGCAACTTTGACTTTTAGTGGTGTACTTCCATTCTTGCTAGCATTGTCAGAAGCACTTAATTGTGTGTGGCACACCCATTCCACTGTCTCTACTGAGAGAAATCAGAAAAAATATCTAATGTAGGAAAAGCCAAGAATGGAAGCCAAGTTACAGTCAGACAGCTCAAAGTGTTGTTAACATACAACATCCCAGAAAAACTCTTTCATTCATTATCTATATGATAGTCTCATGTAGAAGACCTAGAATGGCAGAGGAGAAAGCACGTAGCTGGTGCTGAAGTTTTCATCTGCTTCAATGCCATTTCTGAATGTGATTCCTGAGGGTAAGATGTATGAACCACTACTGATGGTAGTTAATTTAATGTCTGTTATGCTCACCTTATCACATTAAAAAGAAGCCCTCAGTAACAACTAGATTGTAAAGGTTAAAGATAATCCAGTTACAACATCCTGAGATGCCACTCAAGGGAAGTTTATCTATATGCTACCCTTTATTTTTACATGACACAATAAAATGTTTCAAAATAAATGGCTGACGTATCTACTAACCTGCTACACTACTAGCCTGGCCTGAGCAGAGTGACAACGTATGATATCTCCTGACTTGGAGAACTGGCCACATTCCTCCTGCAGTTCCCCTGCAAGCCCAGTTTGGATGAGAAGGTGTTGATAACTCTGTCTAGGCCTGCAGGAAACCAAAGCAGAGGACAGCAGCAACATCTAGATCCCCCTCCAGAAACAAAAACCTTATTTAAAGAGGACTGCAGGAATCACGGTCTCACTCATTGCATAGCATGCCCTAACAAATGAATTCTGCTGTTTCCTTTTCAAGAGCAGTCTCCGTCCCTCCTCAGGTGGTACAGACAGAACTGGGCTTCCAGATTCAGCTCTGTGCAAAGTGAACAAGACTTCCTTTTGCCTAGCAAAAGAGGGAGGTCTTTGGACCAGAGAGAAAAAAAGAGATTCGTTCCTTCCTGTCTTCACACTCAGTGAAATGTCATAATCACAAGGATAGATCAAACTTTCATTCAGCTCCATTTTTTTCCTGGCTTTTCTTTTTTTGGCTTCAGAGCAGTTGAACTTGAACAGCAGAAAATTATCTCACCAAAGATGTCCATGGTCTGTAAGTTTGGTCAATCTTGTGGTGATGTCGTCATTCATGTAGAACACAAGGCAAAAGGAGGTGCTACCATCACCACCTCAGTTAGCCTGGATCCTGAGCAAATGGGGTCACTTCTCTCTGAATCTCTGTACCCACAGTGAAAGTGACACACTAAAGTGAGTGGCAATTGCTTTGCATTAGAGTACTAGTTCCCTGAAAGAAACGTAGAAAGAAGGTCCTACATTAGGGGGGTTAGATGCTCATGGTGTTGTAGGGCTTCAGTGCATCCGGCCTTGCTTGTTCCCAAGTCACCCAGGGCACAATTCCATTGGAGAACTGTGCTCTGCCAGGAGAAGCCTCGTTGTCTGCACACCTGCCTTCCTCCCCAGAGGCTCTACTTCTATGGCTGCAACAGTGACCTCATTGTGCTCCCATCAGGAATTTTAGTCCCTGTCACCTTTACCCTATCTAGTCCCTGGCTTTCTTGATCCATTGGATACAGCAGATTTTATCTGTAACCCACAAATGGTTTTAGTCTTTTCATGTCCCCTCTATCCATCAGTGCAATCACAAACATTCCCTCTACTTTCAGTATTTTCCCCCTCACATCAGTTAATATGTAACTGATTTAATAATTCTTTTAGAATTTATTTAAGAGATCCACCATTAGCTTGCACAATGATCTGCAAGAAATTCTGGAAGTAGTAAAAGTAGGTGAATAACCATCTAAAGACACAGTATAAAAGAGCAGGAATCAAAGAGCCCAGAAATCCTGCCAGCACTTTCAATTCTGTAGTTACCATAACGTTACCATGTTAGCTGCTCTAAGTCAAGCAGGCAGAACAATTCTTGGAAGTCACACTGGGGTCATGCATATGTTTGTACACACACACAATGCATTGCATAAGCCCACAGACTAAACAGAAGTGTGAGAGCACAGAGAGCAGGAAAAGCTTTGCCTTTGTATCAGCAGCAGTGTCAGTACTGAGCGCTTCAGCACAGGCTAGCTACCCAAGCTCTATGCAAGCCTCAAGCATTCAAACCTATGACTGCTAACCCTTCTCTTGTATTGTTATCAAAAATATAGATTGCTGCCACTTTTGGTACAGCTGTATATGTTGCAATCACACCTGACTGCTGGGCAAATATACTGTAGACACCAAAGAGTCTTTCAACACCAGGTCTGCATGCAGTTGCCACAACACGCGGGCTCCATCTGCTGCTTTCCAGTAACTTAAACAACTAGTGATTAGTACACTTTTTTTTTTTTTTTTCACTGCAGCAGGTTTTTATTTTAAGATGAGGAATAATACATCTGTGGATTTTGCAACTCTTCTTTGAAGCAGCTATGGGAACCCAAGGAAGTTCAAAGATCTTTAGTAAGGGCTACACAAGTCACTATGCAAAGTTCAAGCCTGTATATGTTCAGGTCAAACTACTTCACAAAGAAATCCAAACAAACCTGCTAAGTCTCCTTTGTGCTACCTTTAAATGTGAGGATGGTAGTGAAACTTACGCATTTGGTAAAAAGGAAGCCATAACTGAAGTGTCTGAAAGATGTAAAAATACTATCCTGATCTGAGGATATGAAACACACACACATACAAACACATACAGAACATTTACCAAACCTGTGCAAATTCTAAAACTCTGTCCTCCTTACAAAACTGTCTTAAAAAAAAAAAAAAAAAAAAAAGGAACTAGAATTTTGTGACCTCCCCTTCTTTGGTCAGTGTTTTAATGGTCCAAAAGACCAGCCTTTACTGATAGTATCTCATACAGGGAAACCAAGAGTCATGTGTTATTTCCAGTTAAACCAGTTATGCAAACTCAGTATATAAATGGACTCACATTATCAACATTTGAAACTGAAGAGATGAGAAAGCTACCCAATGGTTGTTAATGCTTTTTAAACCCATTAGGCAGCATCAAGATGAAGTAAGTGCTTTCTAAACCTACAGTGAGGGCCTCTTCACATTCAAGGAGTTCAATCTACTAAACAGCAAATGCTTAGACTATGGAGAAACACTATTAAGTATATAGCAACTAAACTACTGCTGTTTGTCAGATTCACAATAAAATGGAAAAAACCTCTCAAAACAATTTAAACACAAATAAATACAAGGTAGAGATAGAAGAGTAAGGTTATAACAGCTCTTACCACATTTCTGGGAAAACAGATTACATAAAAGATTTTCCAATCTTAGCATGTGAAACAAATGTTAACTGGATAGGCATGTAAATTGCTTATTACCTAGCAAAAGCTCTGGCTGAAAAAAATGGGTGAAGTGGGGAGAAGAAAAGAGAGGGGGAGGTAGAGAATTGTTTGAAGAGCAAGTGTTTACGATCCCTGAATGGATCAGAATATGCGTTTCCCATGCCAACTATTTAATTCATCATCCAGCCTATTAAAGTTATTGCAGTAAATCAGACTCTGAAGAACTTAACAGAATTTCAGTAGATCTGGTGCTGGTGTACTAGATGTTTACGAACATGTATACTTATAAAAACAGGTTAATTCCTTCCCCAAAGAATTTACATTTCAAGATGAGACAGCTCAGGAGCTGAGAACATGAACTTTAACTACCTTATAACTAACTCCTCTGACACCTTGCAAAAGTCACCTTAGCTTTCTCAAGCACCTCCTAGAGCAGAGAATTTCTGAAAACATATGGCATGTGAAATATTTCTAGAGAACGAAAAACAACTAAAGAGCAAGTGGAAGTTCAGAAGTCTAACAGCACTGAACTACTGACCTGCTCTTTAGAAAGGTAATGAGTTGGACTGAATGTGCATTGCAATAATATTAACTTTTCAAGAAAGAGAAGTAGATTACTTAGTTTACCTCTAATATTGTAACTATATTTTTGAAACACTGGAAGCTTAGGTTTAATGTTAACCTTTGACAAAAGAATACCACAAATTCTTATTCGTAGTTCTCAGAAGGCTACTTTGGGAAATAAATTGATGACTGTTGGAAGAAACGGAGGAAAAATACTGTGCATGTACTCAGTAGTTCTTAACCACTATGAGGCAGTGACCCCTTTATCCCATTCAGTAAGGAATGAGTATGTTGACTCCATATATATTTGACTGTATTACTGACACAATAACGATGATGCTCTTACAACATTCATTCATTAATCACAGAATCATAGAACAGCCTATGTTGGAAAGGACCTCAAAAGATTATCTGCTCCAAACTTTCATGGAAAAGGGAGCCTAAATTAAATTATCTAGCATGCAGTCCAGTTGCATCTTGAAAACCTCCAGTGATGGGGACTCTACCACTTCACTGGGGAGGTTGTTCTCACTGGAAAAAAATTTACTTTTTTGAATCAGGATTAAATCTCTCCCAGTGCAATTTGCACCCACTGCCCCCTGTCCTCTCCATGTGGGCCCTTGTTAAGAGAGAGCCTCTGTCCTCTTTGTAGCCACCCTTTAAATATTGGAAAAAATGTGATGCTTTCATTCTCTAAGTTTTCATTCCCTAAGCTTTCGTTCCTTCGTCACAGAGCAGATTCTCCATCCCTTTGATCATCTGCGAACTTTTTGCTGTCATCTACAGACTGCTGTTGCAGCAACTTGAAGCAAGTTCACCTTCAAGATGAGTAAATCTTCAGGTCATATTAAAGACTATCCTAAGACATTAACATCTTGTGTAAATGCTTTGTGAACACTGTTAATTTGCATCCATGGAAGTAATAAGAAATTTTTTATTATAGTTAAAGTGTAGCCATGGTACTCTAGTTATACAGACTCTGTGATTTGTGCACGTGCAACAACCACTATTTGTAAACCTCAGTGCTGAAAAGGGCTAACTTGTTTATCTCCTTACCCTCCACCTGAGGTGAAGGGAGGTATGTCAGAACATGTGCACCTCTGACAAAAGTGTAATTTTTTGGTAAAAAGTGGGAAGTCTTCTAGAATTAAGATGGAGGACAGGAATGAATGTCCTGAATAATCAGAGATAATCACATCAAAACAACACCAATGAATTACAGACAAACTGTGCACGCAGTAATAAACAAATGTTCAAAAAGGATGAGTAGTCAGTGATCAGGGAAGAATGTTGTTTTAAAGTGGTTGATAAGTACAATTTACAAGGTCAGTAATGCAGTGCTGGTGTTAAAACAGAAATATCTTGCAGGAATGTATTAGTGTACTGGCAAGTTTAAGAATGAAAGTCTATGCACTGACTGCAGTGAATTAAAATACACTGGAATGAGTTTCTTTTCTGAATTAAGCACTCTCTTCTTGAAGATCTTGTACCCTCTTTCCAGCTTTCAGCCTTCTACAAGTCTTCCATGGCCTTTTTATTATAATTTGTAGATACAGAACCCCAAATGCCAATCAGCTCTACTGTGTCCTCCTCTTCAAAGGACTCTTGGCCTGTTTCACTGTGGGGTACATTTGTGTGAATGACCAGGATACCCAGGAGATCTGTCCTTAATTGCTGCAACTCCTTCATCTCTAAATGAGGGGTGACAAAATGAAGAAATGGAAGGAACTTCATGGTAAGTCTGCCTTTCACCCTTTTATGCTCTCAGGAGTAAAAGCTCCAAGCTATACTGGCACCAGCCCTTGGAAAAGACAAGGTGGCATGCCATAAAGGAGCTGAGAGAATCATTAACATTTTCAGTGAAGAAGACCTAGTCTACAGTTATTAAGGATGCACTAGTTTAGTACTACTCAGCCTGGTGTCAATATTGTCCAGGATGAGGGATTAGGCAACTCTCAATGACCACAGCAAGAACTCCTGTTGCAATAGAATTATTTCATCTTCTGAGAAAAATCTACATGAACAGCAAGCATTAAACCAGGACCTCATATTTGACATGAAGCATGTTGTCACTGTGTATCCTGCCTTCAGTGTTTTGGGGGAGGGGGGAAAATGCTAGACAAAAATTCCCCAGGAATTTACCAAAATGGCTGCAGTATGACTGAGCAGGAAGATTTTAATGAAGCAGTGAAACTCACCAAGGGCTTCCTTCTTTCTGTTCTTATTCAAAACCACACAGAATCATTGAGAAGTAATGAAATACCATTTACTCTATGCCAGCACAAACAACTCCTCCATGTTAGGCAAAGAAAACACCATCTGTCATCTTTTCAAGTTGCAGAATAAAGAACTGAATAAAACATTCTGGGGCAGAATTTCAAGAGGAACTTTAACATGGTCTATGAGTAACCAGTGCCACAGAGCAAACATCTCTGTTCCTGGAGAGGCTGTCTGAGCAGCTCCTGGCTGAACAGAATTGGTCAACAATCAAATCCTACTCTCTCTAAATAAGCAAAAGTCTACCGAAACGTGATACTTTCAAACTGATGTTCACATTGGCCTGATTTCACCTAAGGTACAAATGTTAAAACATTTGGAACAAGTGGCAAGGTATGTGATGTATTTACCTACCAGTCATAACCTTTAAATAAACCCTGGATACATTTTCAAAAGATGCAAGCATTAGTTCATTCAGAAGTACTTGCATATTTTACCCAGGTCAAACAGGTCAAACTGAAAGAACAGAGGACTTCAAAAGGTTACGAGAAAGGCAAAAAACATGGTCAAAAATTGTGGAGTTACTTCCACATAGGAAATAATTACATGAAGACTCTTCAGTTAAGATTCCTAAGTGACTCTTCAGCCTAGAAAAAAGAGACAACTGACTGAGGTGTATGGCAGAGGTCAATAAAATCTGAGTGCATGGAGATAGTGAATGGGGATTGACTGTTCAGCACGTGTTCCAGCACAAGAGCTGGGGCAGGGCACCAAATAAAACTAACAGAAGGCAGATGCAAAGTAAGCAAAAGGAGGTGCTTTTCTACACAGCATATGGCCAAGTTTTGAATAGCAATATTTTACACAGGTTTGAAAAGTGAGAAGGCAAATTCATAGAAGAAAAATCCACAACTAGCCATTAATTTAATCAAAGCCATATCTATCTTAAAATAATCAAAGGGTGAGAGAGTGTATGTGAAAAAATTCATACATCATTATCTTGTTATATGTGTTTACAGGCAGCTGTCTTTGGCCACTGCAAGAGACATTCTTACATTCTTTGCACTGTATGATGAAATTCTGAAAAACATTATGGATGTTTTAAATATTCTTATAAATATCTCATAAAAGTAGAGTATACTGTTTCAGCAATTTAAGGTACATTATGCCATAAAGGGCGTATTTTCCTTGAGGTATGAATTACCTATTTCTTTTTTCTCTTTTCTAAAGATAACAGGAATTTGAGCAGGAGGCAAGATAACATTCTGTATTTGCGTTCTCTTGTTCTGATCTTTTAGACCATCTCAAAAAGCATGCAAATATTGTTCATAAACTTATGTTCCTGTGCTTGTGACAAGATTCAAGAGAAAGATCTATACAGGTATCACACTCTTTTTCATGACTTCCAATCTTGAGCTGAAGTTGGTCACTCAAATATTCTGGATCTTGTCCCTCAGTAACTCCTATTTCCTGAAAAAAATCCACCAAAACCCAGAGATTTCGAAGTATTGTAGGAAATCGGTCACTTAGTAATGCAATTTCTCTTCCATTAAGCATCAGCAGGAAAAGCAAACAAAAAAACTCACAACCAACCCAAAACCAAAGGAAAAAAAAAAAAAACAAACCACAAAACAGCACAAATGGCAGAAACAAAACAAGGATAAAAGAAATAACTGAAGAAATGGGTAACGACAATACAGAAAAAAATGGATTAAAAATTGACTTAGCATAAACCCCCATATTTCCCCTTAATATCAATGGATAAAATTTAATCTACTGGCCTATGTGAAGTGTGACTTTTAGTATTAACTGCCTATATAATGTGGGAAAGCAAACTCAATTAGCTGGGTGCCTTTAAATTCTAAATTCCTTTCCATTTCTCTGGAAGTAACTTTAAATTCCATCTGTCATGCTGCCAGACACTTTCTGTGGGAATTGAGTGTTTCAAAATTTCTCTACTTGGAGATGGCTTGAGTTATGTTTAAATGACACAAAAAGCCAGAGCTGGTTAAAAACTCAACAGCTAAGACTCAAAGAAAAATACCACAGGTCACAAGACTTGCTATGAACGCAGGAATTAATAAATCCAAGAACTTCTCCTACATACCTTAGAAAATCATTTAAGAGCTCTGGCAAGCTTGACCTGTATATGCAACGGCAATACAGCAGAATTAAGCATATCAGTCACAGAGGACAGAGATGACTACAGTGGAAGTACTTATAAACGCACTTCCCTTTTGTATACTGCATCGAGGCTAGCCATACCCCATGATGGTAACCATCATCCGATGGTGTGCATGGATGAAGGTGCCAGCTACACAACTTGAGCAGGTTATTTTTCAGCAAGGTAATCTTCAGATTGCTATGGGCAGAATAAATTACACTGGTATACTTACATTACTACATTATTTTTAGCAATTTGTAGGTCCACATCAACACACTCTAAAATCAAGTCAGTATTTCACACATCTTTTATCAATCAGCTATTAACAAGGTTTGCACTATTTATAGTCTACTCATCTACATGCAGCTGTAAAAAACCCAGTGAAAGATTAAACTGTAGTCAAAGAGACTGAAAGCAAGCCATTGGGATTTTCTACTGTTCAAGAAACAACTTTTGTAGAAACGGATTTTAGGACTTGAGAAAATGGACAAGGAAAATCCTTTGAGAACATACTTTTATTTCAGAGAGTAATAGAAATGTCATAATGCTTCTAGGCTGTTTCCATGTAGTTGAGCAACTGCTTACAAAAGTAATGTGTCAGGTAGCTATTTCTGTCCAAATAACTTAATGTTTACATGTCATGCAGTGTACTCCATTTACCTCCATCTCCCACTAGACTAGTGCAGACGGTTTCTTTCAAGCCATTAGCTTTGAAATTATTTGGCCAGTAGTTGTGTTAAGTATTCCAGCCTCATTAAAAACCAAAATAACCCCCCTCAATCAACTGCGTATGATTTACTTGCATTTTTTCTTTTCACAATACATCACCACTAGCATAAATTGCTACCCATGAGTAACCTAGTAAAAACCCTACAGAAACAAAAGAAACAAATACTAACATGCTCTATGAACACCTACAAAAATGCAGCTTTTGTTGGAACTGCTCTTATGGTGATGCATTTAGGATTTAGTTTCATGTTGCGCTTTGCAGTTGGTTTCTTTCTTCAGTCGTTTAACTGCTTGATTCTAGCAGTGGCCACGCCACTTTCAGCCTACTTAATAGATCTGTGAGCATGAGTTATATATATTATATATTTTGTATATATTATATATAGCATGGAGCTACTAAGGTTATTGGGCCACTGGGCCAAAGGCAAGATTTACTATTAAAATAGAATCTATGTATCCACATGTCACAGTATATGGTATGCTCAGAGTTGATAGATCCACCTACTTCTTCCTACTATAAGCAGAATTAAATGAAAAGCAAACTAATGCAAACTGCTTCTTCCTAGACTATCTGATATTTTTCTGCTACAGAAATATAACAGAGGGATTATCTATGGAAGACTGACATTAACACACGGTTCATTTCCCCTCACTTTGTAGGGAGAGAAGAAACCATTCTGGCCTCCTAATGCATCTTGCATTTTAAAATGTTGTGCTGTGAATAATATTGCTCTCTTGACACAGTATCAGCCTCTTATTTACAGAGCACTTCATAAAAGCATGTATCTCAGCATCCTTCAAACATATTAAAACTCGTTGAACTCTGAGTAGAGCCTTATTCAAGTTCTTCCTTGCCATTCACACAGGCAGTCGATGTGACTGAAGCCACCTAAGGTTTTGGCACTATTGGACACTACACAGACCTTCTCTGACCCCTATCACACAGCCTTTGTTACTGCCTGA
Source organism: Pterocles gutturalis (assembly GCF_000699245.1). NCBI lineage: Eukaryota > Metazoa > Chordata > Aves > Pterocliformes > Pteroclidae > Pterocles > Pterocles gutturalis. Next base: position 35,667 of record NW_010110573.1, read on the forward strand.
CAGAATTACATTCTTTTATCAGCTGAACTATACTCCCCAAATCATTGAATACCCTCCTACTTCTAGCTGCCTACATACATGGTTTCCTTGAAATCTAACCTTGTTTTGCCTCCACAGGAACCTAGTAATTTGCACAGACTTTCCTCATAAATTCTATCCTATGTCTTAGAAGAGTGCCCTAGCCACTGGATGAGCTTTTGGGTGTTTTTTTTTCTTCCTTGAAGTGATCTTTCAGGATCCCATCTTAGGTCAGAGGTGCTCTTCCTCCCAGAAATGAGTTCTTTCCTAAAAATGTTCTACTGGTCATATTTGTCTCATCTGAGGCTGCCTCAAGGTGTCTCCCCATATTTAAGAAAAAAAAAAAAACAAAACCAAACCAAACAATAAATGTCTGTAAGGAGTTTCAGGCTATGTTCTGCATTTCCTTGCCCATGCTGTTATTCTCCTCACATATCAAACCCTGAGGTATGCTTTGATAACAATCATCTGAAAAGACAAGACATGCCTCCAAGAAATGTTTATTTAGAGTTAACCACAAGCTTGCACCCAAACCTAAGAAAACAACAAAAGCTCCTAAGATAATCAGGTTCAGTCTTCTGAAAAATGTCACATCTGAAAAATAGTTTAGCTTTCTTGCCTCTGCCTAGAATCCTGAACCAGAACTACATTGCTCTGTTAGTTTACTTACCTAATACTCCCAATATTACATATGTAATTTAAAACCAGGATGAAGATAAAATCCATGATGTCAAGTCTGGTTTGGACTGGCTGAGAAAACCGAGAGATTTATTATGTCCATATCATTAGCTGATTAAGACAGAATGTGTGTTAAAACAATTACATCATATTCAATTCATCAGTCAAAAAGGTTTACTTATTTTCAACTGCTAATGCCATTTTCTCAAAGGAAATATCTCAGACATCCAAGATAAATGTATCTTACTTCACTGAAAAGTTGCCAAACTTGCTTTAAGATCTCAGAGTTCTAAGTTCTTACCCTGGAAGTACTCTAAGTAGTTTCCATTGTATAATGAAGATAAGGTGGCTACTTTTCTAAGAAAAATAACATGTAGGGAGTGTGCTTGCTTAAAGAAAAAAAAATTACAGACTGAGAGCTAGAAAAAGAACTGTGTGCCATACTGTTCTGTCATCACACAAATCATGACCAAAAAAAAAAAAACCAAAACTCCAGGGAAAAAGAATCCAGCTACAAATCCATTTCTGGGAAGCAAACGTAAGAGAGTTAAGCATTTTAGAGCATCCAACATACAGAAAGAAATTACTAAACTCAAGCATTTCCATCTAGCCTGGAAATCGTAAGGGTCAAAAGAACTCTTGTTTTTCTTGACCATGACTATGACCATGGTACAAAAAAAAAAAAAATCTTGATGATGATGGCAGCCCTGTACATAAACACAGTTAAAATAGTAAAAGTGTCTGCACAAGTTGACTTGTAAGAGAATACAAACATTGTAGAGGCAAATGGAGCAGGAACACAGTGTCCAGTTCTCCTAATGTCAGGACCACACCAAAGCAGAGCAGAGTGTGGCCATGGGGGTTTTCGGGACACGTTCATGGGAAACTACCACAAAAGCCTACAGTGTGACCAAGGAGCATGGTAAATTAAATAATTAAATAAGAAACCCACAGAGAAGGTGGATCTGATATTTACTCATTATTGTTTCTTTTTGTCCTGACCCATTGTTTCCCTAAAATGTACAGCAGCTGAAGTTGTGGGCAGCTTGAGTGGGCATGGCACAGCCCTGCAACTAGTATAAGACCACTGAGAGGATCACTAGGAATTAATGTATCTTCAGCTCTGGCACTGTGTGGCTGAAGCAACTGGCTCCCTTAAACCTATTCTCTGTCTTTGAGTGGAGGGAGAAAAAAGGAAACAAGGCAGAGACTAAGATTTTAAGAGTGTAATTGTAGAAATCACAACATACCGTGTTGGAAATCTATGCATAGTTGGCGAAAAGCTTTCAGCGCAGCACATTTCTAGAAAGAAACACTACCCTTCTAAACAAAGAATGCTAATTATTGCTCTAAGTTCTCCCAGGCAAAGTCTAACATGATGGCAACTGTAGTACAGAGTGTTTGCTCTGGTCCAATATCTGCCTTTCAAAGAACTGTAATCTCAGCTTCTATTTTGGTTTTCTTATTGCTGTGGTAAAAGGTTTGTTTTTCTAAATCTGAAATTGACCTTCTGACTGTGACCTGAGCAATATGTCTTTCTTTTCAAGGAACACTTACATCAGTCCTGATGGATTTTATGATTAACACATAGAAGTCATTTTTGTTATTCATTAACAGGGTTCTATCTACACCAAATTAGGAATTTCTCAACATGCCCAAGATAATGAGATAGAACAGGCAAATATCCAGTACTTATGCCTTGCTGATAGTACTCCCACACATTGCTAAGAGCATGGACAATTCACACAAAACACAGTGAAGTTACTGCTTTAAATGAACCACCAGCTGAAGGAGAAGATCAGGTCTGAGACTGTCTAAAGAACCTGAAGAAGCATAAGTCCATGGGACCTGATGAGATGCATCCGTGGGTCTTGAGGGAGCTGGTGATGAAGTTGACCAGCCGCTAATAATCATATTTGTGAAGTCGTGGCACTCTGGTGAAGTTCCCACAGAATGGAAAAGGGGAAATATAACCCCCATTTTTTAAAATATGGAAATAAGGAAGACCTGTGAAACTACAGGCCGGTCAGTCTCACTTCTGTGCCCGGCAAGATCATGGAGCAGATCCATCTAGAAACTATGCTAAGGCACATGGAAAACAAGGAGGTGATTGGTGACAACGAACACGGCTTCACCAAGGGCAAATCGTGCCTGACAAATTTGGTGGCCTTCTACAACAGGGTCACTGTGTTGGTGGATAAGAGAAGGGCAACTGACATCATCTACCTGGACTTGTGCAAAGCCTTTGACACAGTCCCACCTGACATCCTTGTCTCTAGGTTGGAGGGACATGGGTTTGACAGAGGCACCACTTGCTGCATAAGGGATTGGCTGGATGGTCACACTCAAAGAGTTGTGGTCAATGGCTCAATGTCCAAGTGGAGACCAGTGACAAGTGGCATTGCTCAGGGGTCCATCCTGGGACTAGTGTTGTTTAACATCTTTATTGGAGACAGAGACAGTGGGATTGAGTGCACCCTCAGCAAGTTTGCCAACGACACCAAGCTGTGTGGTGTGGTTGACACACTGCAGGGAAGGGATGCCATCCAGAGGGACCTTGACAGGCTGGAAAGGTGGGCCCATGCAAACCTCATGAAATTTAACAAGGCCAAATGCAAGGTCCTGCACGTGGGTCAAGGCAATCCCAAGCACAAATACAGGATGGAAGGAGAATGGCTTGAGAGCAGCCCTGAGGAGAAAGACTTGGGAATGCTGGTGGATGACAAGCTTAACATGACCAAGCAATGTGCACTTGCAGCCCAGAAAGCCAGTCGTGTCCTGGGCTGCATCAAAAGAAGCATTATCAGCAGGTCGAAGGAGGTGATTCTCCCCCTCTACTCTGTTCTCGTGAGACCCCACCTCGAGTACTGTGTTCAGCTGTGGAGCTCCCAACATAAAAAAGACCTGGACCTGTTGGAGAGAGTCCAGAGGAGAGCCACAAAATTGGTCAGAGCGCTAGAGCACCTACCATAGGACGACAGGCTGAGAGAGTTGGGGTTGTGCAGCCTGGAGAAGGCTCCAGGGAGGCCTTATAGCAGCCTTCCAGTACCTGAAGGGGACCTACAGGAGGGACGGGGAAACACTCTTGATCAGGGACTGTAGTGACAGGACAAGGGGTAACGGTTATAAGCTGGAAGAGAGTAGATTTATATGAGATATTAGGAATTACTTTTTCACTGTGAGGGTGGTTAGACACTGGAACAGGCTGCCCAGGGAAGCTGTGGATGCCCCATCCCTGGAGGTGTTCAAGGCCAGGCTGGATGAGGCTTTGAGAAACCTGGTCTAGTGGGAGGTGTCCCTGCCCATGGCAGGGGGGGGGGGAACTAGATGATATTTAAGGTCCTTTCCAACCCAAACCATTCTATGATTCTATGATTCTAAATGAAGAGTCTGCTTTAGAGTAGCTGCCTGAGTCTGGAAGGAATCAAAGCTGCTTTATGTACAGCTGTTAATTTACAATGAAGTAACATTTCAATAGCAGAAAATATGGGAGCAGTAGTTCTCACAAACAAGTATGTTGTATGTAAAAAACACAAGTTACCAATATGGTGAATATTTTTTCTCAGCTATACTTTTCTCCTTTTATTACCAGGGCAGCTAAGTATGCACAGACTGATCATGATTATTTAACTAGGCTGCAAAGCCACAAACTGCTACTCATTTCCTGTGTGTGACAAAGTTCTTCTGTAGAGTGCCTCATGGTCCATAATCTGTGCTTTTGATCCTTGGCCAAGACACAGCTATTGCACCTGCAGAATGGTGCACTTCTTGACTGGCTTTGCAAAGAAGTCTCTCTGCCATTGGCACATACCAAGGCTGCCTGTCCTAGAAGTAAGAGTTGTCCCTATTAGATGGCAAACAGCTGGGGAGGCAGAAGCAAATGAGAAGATTAGGGACAGAAAGAAGAGGCAGTAAGTTCCCAAACAGATAAAAATAAATAAAACCTTTGAGTGTGTCATTGAAGCCTGGCTAAAACATGTTCAACATCTTTTTTGGAGACAAGAAATACTATTTATAAAGACTTTATTGGTGAGCGGCTTCCTGGTTCACTAAGACAAGGTGATTGAGTTGTCTGCAGGAGGTGGGGGGGATGTTTTTATCAGATGCAGAAAGCTCTCCGGCACTTTAGAACATGTACAAATATGAAGACCCACTGCCACACCAAGATGGGGGGCAGGACACAGATGACTGAATCAAAGAAAGTGGATAAAATGAGATGTTAAAACCACATACGTCGTTGGATATGGGTCTTTTAGTCAGCTTGCTACACTTGGAAGAACACTTAAGACCCCCTAAACATTATTAACTATGGTGGTAGAAAATGTCTTCTCTGGGTTACAGTCAGTACTATGGGGCATTTTAAGAGGGTTTGTGGGACAAGACTATCCAAGCAATTGAGAACTGATAGTAAGACTCCATGTATACTGTTACTACTGATACTATTGCTATGCACTGCTACTATACACTATTGCTACTTAAACCATCCTAATGATGCAATTGTGACCATTGCTTTTGAAAAAGGAGATGGGATATTTTAAAAACCAGTCTATTAAGATTACACTGAAGGGACTAGCCAGGAGAGGAACAGAATTAATTCATTTGAAATTCTTTCATAGACAAGATTATAGCAGGTTCTTAATATCAGGTGACACCAGCAGACAAAGCACAAAGGTGATTTTAAGACATCTCTACCTTTTATTCTTCAAATCAAGAAGAACCAAGTCATCATTTGAATGTCCTAACTGGTTTTGCAGTCAGCTTTGAGAATAACGGGCAGGTAGAGTTTTTGCAAGGGCACAGTTAGAGGGTATACTAAGAAAATATATAAACTGAGGATTAATCATCATTCAGGAAAATCATGGTTCTTTTTCCAGATACAAAGAGAGTTTATTCTGCATTTTCATTACTACACAACATATTCCTGTGGGATCCAAAAAGGAAAGAATCAGGGCTAGCCTCTCTACTTTCTGTCTATAGCAAAAGAACAGACAATATTTGCCCTGACCCACAAACAGCAGATAAGAGAAAGACATGGTACTATGGTTTAGCACAAGTCACAGCTACATCACGTTAACTAAAGGAATACCTACCAGATTTCAAAATTTTATAAGGCTTTAGCAACATAAGGAAAATTAGCCCCCTTCTCTATGGTATTTGTTTTTAGAGGGTACTTTTAAGTGCAGCCGCTTCAGCAAAAAGTATTTATTTTGCTTTCCTGCCATCTTGTGGCTTAACCGCAAAACGCACTTGAAAAAAAGCACAATTGGTGGTTTGTGAAGAGACGGCTTTTAAGATACGATTTGGCCTAAGCTGTGCTCCAGACCACCACTCCTCCTCCCTAAACAGCACTGCAGCTTGCAACGACAGCATGGATCTTCAGTACAAAGAGTTTCTCCAACAACCTGAGCCCACAGAAGGAAATTGTGTAGCCTACCCCAGATCTCACTGTGGAGGCAATGGGCCAATCTGTGTTCCAGAGACCGTTCCGTGACCCAGGTCTGGCTAAGGCAGTGATTGTCTTACTGCATTCACATTTCTTATTGAAATAGATTAGTTTGAAAGTGATTATGTGAGAAATGAGCTGCATTCTTGTCTGGCTCACTCATTAGCAGAGAAAAATGCTACCACTGAAACATGAAAGATTTTTATCTATGCTTCTCACCATCTGGAAAGCTGCATTTGAGAATACACATGAGTACTAAGAATCCAGTCATAGCATTTTGGCTTTATTTCTCATTTATAGGAAATGGTCAAGGCATTGAATACAGCTGATATTAATACAGCTCATACAAGGCAAATAAACATGAATCCTATTGCCATTTCTGCAATTATATGTGGGCCAACCAGCACAAAATAAAGACTTGTTTTCCATCACTCTCTGACAGAAAAGCAGCACATTGTACACTTATCCAAATCCAGACAAATAAGTTAAATAACTGGTTGAAGATCAGACATGAAGAATATTAGAGGTTTTCTACAGAGGTTTTTCTGTTGTGTCTTACTTTTTAACAAAATTGCAAGAATCAGTAGCTAGCTGATTATCCAGAGTCATTCTGTGGTGGGTTAGCCCTTGGCT
>NW_010110574.1:0-1348 GCF_000699245.1 Pterocles gutturalis
GTCGGAGGGATGTGGAACCCCTCTGTGAGCCCCTGTGTTAACTGGGAGCTGTCACGAGGAGGCAGAGTCCTTGCCCCCGTGTGGGTGCTGCCCTGGTGTGGGCTGGGATGGAGTTAACCTTGTTCCCAGCAGCTGGTGTGAGGCTGTTGGGTTTGTGCTGAGGAGAAGCTGATCACACACTGATGGGCAGAGCTGAAAAACTTTCCAGCTTCTCTGCTGTGCCCGTGTCTGCAGGGGCAGGAGGAGCTGGGAGGGAGCACAGCCCCAGTGACCAGCCCAGGATTCGACCTCAGGTTTGGGACTGAGACCCAAACTGGCCGATGGTCTGTTCCATCCCATGCATGGCATGGCCAGGGTATGGGTGAGGCTCTGTCTGGATTTGCTCTTTCTGTCCGGGTTGTGTCTCACTCTGGGTGGCCTCTCTCTCTGTGTAGTCTTGCTTTCTCGGTCAGCTCTCCATCTCGGACACTCGGGCTCTTACCTTCATTCTGGGATTGTGGTTTCAGGACTCTCCCTGCTCCGGGATCGTTAGCCAGGAACAGGCTGAGCCTTGGTCGCTGGGTGGTGAGCAGTGTCACCGTGTATCACTCATTTGTATATTTGTATTTAGTACTATTATCATTATTATCATTATTTTCAATTTTATTGTAGTGTAGTTTTTAAACTGTTCTTACCAACCCAGGAGTCTCTTTTCCCTTCACGCCTTTAATTCTCTCCCCCATTCCTGGGAGGAGAGAGGGTGAGCGAGCAGCTGTTGTGGTGTTTTGCTGCCAGCCAGAATCGAAACTCCAGCAGTGCTCAGGAGTTTGCCTTGCTTCTCCCTGACGCCCTGACTGTCAGATGCAGAACAGGGTGCTGGGGACACGACAGGCCAGGTGTCGCTGGGCTTTTCTCTTAAGGCAAAGGGAAAAAAGAAAAAAACAAGGGAAAGGATACGGGGCAGCAAAGATGGTGCAGGACAGTATGGTCTGTCCCACAAAACTACCTGCAGAGAGAGAGCAGATGGGAGCATCACTGCGGTGCTTCTCCCAGGTGCGTGTAAGCGCTGCTGGATTTCAGAACAGCCAGCACGAGCAAAAAACTGGTTGAAGGGATTGTGCACCGAGCTATGTCCTTGCTAGTAGCTGTTCTGACAAATTTTGTGCGTATATTTTACTGTCCCAACACTTGCTGGTGTAGACAGAGCTGCACAAGTTGAATAAATACCCATTGTTGATAGGAAGTGTCGTGGATCCCTTAATAGCAATGCCTCTCTTCTCCCAAAGCCAGTTTGGAAGAAACGTCAGCAGTGTGTACAGTCTGTGCAGTGCAGACCCTCGTTGCAGCGTGATGTGGGTCTGTGAGGTTC
>NW_010110574.1:1382-59448 GCF_000699245.1 Pterocles gutturalis
CCTCTCTATGATGGAGGGGAGGTCACAGACCCGGCCTCTTCACCCACCATCCTTCTCGCAACGCGTTCTGTCCCATGCCGCATGTGCTGGCAGCATCAGACTAGTCTACTTGTTGTCTTTAACTTCCAGGGACTCTTTATTTCCAGCTGTGGTGCAGATTCCTCTGATGTAAGAAGGTGGAGTTTGTCCTAGAAGTAAAAGAAAACCGGTGATAGAAGGTGGTGACTGTCTTTTGTTCAGGGAATGCTGCAAATCAAGAGTGATATGCAGTGGAAAAATTCCCTCTGTAGGCAGCAATTGTAGGAAATGCTAAAAACGGACTGCGGAGCAGATGCGTCTCGGTTGTCACAAGCAGTTAGAAGGCACTGGCTTTAAACACGATTTGTTGTTTTGTTCTCATTTCAGGAGACCTCAGCCATGCAGAGCTGATGATGATGACGATAGCTGACATCATAAAGCAATTAATTGAGGCTCACGAGCAGGGGAAAGATGTGAATCTGAACAAGTAAGTCGCTCTGCAATGACCCTGGAGAGGCAATCCACCTGTGATGAACGTGTCCCGCACAGTCCTGTATGTTCAGGCGTTATTTTAAAATGTTTCCTTTGCACAGACTGCTATAATCTCTTTTACTGTTACCTGATTAGAATATAACACCAAGATTTCTAAATTCTGTGGTGATTCGCCACTTTGTTGGCAATTCTCAGAGTACACAATGGGATGTATTGGTGAAAAACTCTAAAAAACTTGTCATTGCCTTTTGTGCTTCTACATGTGTTCATCCCTCAGTAGTCCTACAGTCAGTTCCGTCGGGGAAAGGGGAGATTAGTTTAGGGATAAAGTTTAAATCAAATTTTTGTATCAATGAGTTATAAATGAAGTTGTTGTTTACAGAAAGTTCTTCTCCTTTACACATGGGGGATAGTAAAACTTGAATTTGTCCCGCTGTTTCCATTTAATTTGCATGATATAATTGCAAACTTTTTATTGATGCTGGAAATAACTGACATGAATGTCTGAGAAATGAACTCAGCTGGAGTCTTTATGTAGGGGCTAATCGCATGGAAGATGTACGAAAATAATGAAATCACTGGAAATTGATAAGCCAGAGCCTGTGGGCAGCTTTCACACATTTCTGATGAAACCGTATTTAGAAGAAAGAATATCCAGAAACTGAAATCATTGGCAGTTGTTACATATCACCTTTTTTGGGGGATTTATTTTCTGCATCTTAATATCCAGTACGACTGTTGGAAGGAATTACTTTTTAAATAATTTACCTGGAAAGGCAAAGGGGGAGCAGCTGCCTAGATCTCCACGTAACTGAACTGCGGTGGAATATGGGTCTGCAAGTCAGCGGGGAGTTGTAAATGTGAGATATTTCTGCTTTCAGGCTGAAAACCAAGACGTCAGCAAAGTATGGACTTGCAGCGCAGCCCCGTTTGGTCGATATTATCGCGGCCGTCCCACCCCAGTACCGCAAGGTGCTGGTACCGAAGCTGAAGGCCAAGCCCATCAGAACTGCCAGCGGGGTAAGAACTCCAGCCACCACCTTCCTCCCCTGCTCTCATCAATCAGTTGTGGTTAATTGTTCTCCAAGACCAGGATGTTGAGTGTCCAGAAGCTTCCAGGTTGCCTTTTTTGTGATGTTGGGCTGTTGCTTTCAAAGCGTTTGGGAGAAGAGAAGGAGGAGTATGGGGATTTTGTTTCAGAGCAGCATGTCTTGCTTTTTAGTCGCTGTAGAAACAGTGCAGCTTAATCTGCCGGTCCTCTCAGTGAAAAAAGGTAAAGCTTGTATTTAAAAAAAGTGTTGAACCTGTTTCTTTGAGAGGTAGTTCAGGCTGAAAGCAGGAATAGAGGTCCAGCTAACATCCAGCTGTGCATTTTTCAGCTTCCCTACTGTGTGTGTAGCATACCTAAACTCAGATTAACAGAAAAAAAAACAAACCCTGGGATTTTGGCTTCCAGTTTTGGAAGTGTTCAATTTTTATAACTTAATTTAAAAAAAAAAAAAATCAAACAAAAATTCCAAACAAAACCACAAAAAAACCCCACCCCCCCAAAGAAAACACCTTAATTTATTTAATTTATTCTTTCTGGATATAGCATATTTAATTAAACTCTTACTGTGACCAAGTTTTCTGAAAACTGGACATGAGGTATTCCAAGTTGGGTGCCCCAAATTAGTGGACACTAGAAAATCTTGGTGTGTCTGTCTCTTGTTCCCTCTTTTTTTAAAAAAGGAAGATAGCATCTCACATTATGCTTTCATTTAATGTCCGAACAGCTTTTTGAGATCAACCTGGGGAAAAAAGGCTTTGCTGGTTTAGGTGGAAGGAGGACACTATTTTTATTATCATTGGTTTATATCTTTTGGGTTCTCCTCGTCTCTCCCCCATTTTCATCTTCCAGGTGGTGGGTGCTGTGCTGGGTGGCACGCTCTCACCCTTGCGCTGTTTCAGATGCATGGTAGATGGTGCTGGGGAATACCCCAGCGTCACTCTGCGTCTTCTCAGCAAGGCGGTTGATCAGATTTGGTGTAAAACACCTGGTTCTGTATAACACACTGCCCGTTTATTCTGAATTGTGAAAATATTAAATAATAGGATTCCTATTCCTTGATCTATTTATCTCCTTCAAGAGTTAACGCACAGATATTCTAGGTGGCAGACTAAGCAGAAAATGTCTTTAAATAGCCTCTCGCAGATGCTCATGTATATATATAGCCTTCAAAGATGCACTTTATTTTAGTAACTTCAGAAGCAATTACTATAATTTTTCTCCTCTGTAACTTTGCTTCTTGCAGATCGCTGTCGTGGCAGTGATGTGTAAACCACACAGGTGTCCGCACATCAACTTTACAGGCAACATATGTGTGTAAGTATGACAGCTGAGATGACCTCCGAGGACTGTTTTCCAGAATTTATGGATAAATCCAGTTTTGCTGTAGCATCGTGTTGGGGACAGGCTTCCTTTCTGCACAAGAGCAAATTTGCAGATTGCTGATACCTGCACATTATGTTTAAAAAAAAAATAATCTGCTTGTTTTCCATTCTTTGAGGACACCTTTTCTTTCCTGGGCCAGAGCCTGCTTACCTGTAGTAGATACACACTGTTGTGAATATAGTAACCAGGAGAATGTATTAATGATGAGATATAAGTGGTATGACTGCGTCAGGGTGTGCAGGTGTGTTGTGCACACAACTGGGTAGCTAAGCAGATGGGAAAAGACTCTTAGCAGAAAAGAAACGGGGCTTGATCTGAAAAGTGTGAGAACTGGTGAACCGAGACCCACTGAGGAGGTGCAGGTAGTGTCTGCAGGAACTTCCCAGTGTGCCAGCCTGGCTGTGCCTGGCTCTGGAATGAACCGAGAGCGCAGATGGAAGGGCAGGCCTCCGTCTGCCGAGAGCTCATGGCGTTAAGGGAATAGCTTCTGATTTTTGTTTGAATTGAGAAACCCAAGCTGTGTTTGCCTTGAAGGATGTGGCCTCTGTTTGAGTCTGTGCACCTGGAATCTCATCTGGTTTTTTTTTTTCTAACCGTAGCAGTTCATGTATTTCAAAACATGGCTTCTCTTTTGCCCCTTGTCACTCCTGAAATGTCAGCGTGTTTCACCACCAGCTGCCCAACAGAGCGAGCTGGCTCTGTGCTTGTTTTCGCACGAGCAGCTCTTCTGTTTGAGGTGTTCCAGGTAATTACGTCTACGAAATGTCTTCAATTGCGTTGCGCAACTTTTGCCAGCAAATTAATTTGGCCACGGTAATTTGGTGATGAATTTTCTAGTGGTGACAGATGACTGGGGGTGAGTTTGCAGGGCAGGCAGTGAAGAAGCTGATCGATTATCCTGTGAACTGAATGTGTCTGATTTCATAGAGCTGGCGTTATCTTAGCCTGTGCATTTCAGATCTGCACCGTAGGTAGCAATACGCTGCCTGCTCCGGTACCTGCTCTGCGGAGGAGCACAGCGCCTGCAGCTAGCGTTGGAGGGGTTCTCGACTCTCCTGGCTCAGGTCAGCTTTGAGCAAAGAATGACCGTACAGTGGTCATCAATCCCACAGCCCTCAGAAGGAAGCTAAGGACCCTTCAGAATAAATTTATATTCTTTCTAATGACTCTCTGCCGTGTGCCATTCCTCTCCTGGCTAGCAGTCGTGCTGTGACAGCCGCGAGCCTGTCTTGCTGTGTCACAGGAAAAGAGTTTCAAACAAGCCTCTAGATGTGGAAACTGCAGTTTAATACCAAACTTCGGTACACTTATCCGGAGTAGATGGACTGTATTCTTCTGATGTAGTCTTAGAATGCTGTATGCATGAAGTAGCATGTTCCTAAGCTCAGAAAACAACTGTAAGTGTGCTTTCTCCCCATCGAGGTATTTAAATTCTATAAATTTCTGGAAAAGAAATGTAGATTGTATAACAGAATGATGTCTCTATTTTATGTCTTTCCATACCAAACAAAAATCATATTTTACATTTTACATCAAATGACATGGGTATTTTTGATAGAATGGTGGAAAATGTTTAAATTGTTTAATATTTGCAGATACTGCCCAGGTGGACCTGATTCTGATTTTGAATATTCGACACAGTCCTACACCGGATACGAGGTATTACTTTGGTCCTACCCTGGGTTAGGTTGGGCTGCTCTTTATTTCTACAAATCCACCCATGCTGCAAGAATCAAAACCAAAAGCAGACTTCCTGAACTTCAAGATCTAAAGCAGCTCAGCTACCAGACTGGAAATTCTTCTCAATTATTGTAGCAGTTGTTTCTTTCTCCTTACCTTGCTGCTGCTCAAACTCTTAGATGTGTAATACGCCGCAGAGCAGGCTGTGATTCCGAGCAGGGTCCATGCAGCATCCTGGCTGTACCCCGGTGTGGAAACAGCTGTTCATGGGGATCTCCAGCTGTGGGAAGTGATGAGGGAGTCAGAGCAGTTGGAGGTGACATTGCTGTCTCCCATGGGACGCTGCTGCCTGCAGTCTGTTGAAATGAATGCTAGCTGTGCTTCCTACAGCAGTTATTCATCTGCGTCAAAAGTTTTCTAACTAAACAGTCCCGCAGAAGCTTAGGGTTTTACTGGTGGCTCGATATGGGTTTAAGGGAAAGGTGCAGAGCAGGCAGAGCCAGACTCCTCCTCAGAGCTGCCCAGTGCAAAGATGAGAGGCAACAAACATGAGCTGGAATGTTGTGCCTTAACGTAAGAAAAGAATATTTTAAAGTGACAGTTGTCAAATACTTGAGGAGGGCTCCAGAGACGTTTTGGAATCTCTGTCCTTAAAGAGAGTCAGACATGGACTGGACACAGCCCTGAGCATCCTGCCCTAGCTCTGTCCAACCTGCAGGACCCTGTGGATTAACAAAGGTCAGGCTTTGGAAAAAAAACCATTACTGAGCTGTTAGTGCTTCTGAAATTACATCTATGCCATTACGTGCCTGTATCTTGCTAAATATATTTAACAAAATAGTGCTTTCGGGTCATCTACCAAAAGTTTAACAGCAGCAGATCTCGTTGTGACTAAATCATTGTGACTGGTTGTCAGAAAACAGATATAAAGGAGTAAAATGGGGTGAAGTACAAAAGGGAATAATTTGGTAAACAGTGGGGCAGCATCCTTTTAGTATGGATTTTGCCTGTTGGCCCTTTTTCGGTGGCTTGAAACTTGTCCCGTTAGTGGGAAGCAGGACAATCCTGTGTATGTGTGCATTACTTTATAACTCGTGTTGGTTTGGATAGGTTGTGTTCATTTGTTTGATACTAACAGCGTGTGGGAGTTACGTGTGATTTAAAGAGTCCTCATCCTTTAGAGCTTTTAATACAACAGATATGAAATACCAAACAAATCCAGGATACATGAGATACTTGAAAACCTTGTCTTAGAGTATTATTAATAGGATTGCATTGGCTAGTAATATAAAAAATAAGTCATTAGGGGTTTCAGTGGAAATAATATGTTTAGGTGAAAGAATATTTGAAGTTTCAACTGAGTTCTAGAGGACATTCATTGGATAATGGCTGTGCAAGTGAAGAAAAAGTGAAATGAGAAGGACAGAAAAACTTGTATTTTGAAAAACATTTTGTTGGTGATTTTTTTTAAATATTTTTTGAGACTCACTGCAGCGATTCTTTATCCATCCTGCTGTAATGCACTAAAAATGTGAAAAATTGCATCATTTTCTTTGTGTCATATTACCACCTAGGGATCAAAAAATGTGTGAAGGAGCCAAATTCAAATGTACAATTGAATCGGTTCTCTGGTGGTGAGTTTGAACACTGTAGAGTCCATTAGGATTTGAAGACTTTAGCGTTTCAGTGGTAAAAGTTGTCTTTTGTTCTTTTCCACTGTATTTTTTTTTTTTTTTTTTCTAAAGAAAAGGTTTACAAAATGGATCTCCTTTTGTTTTTTTAGCCAACATCCATGAGGGCCATTCGGGCTAGATACGACCCCTACCTCCAGACAAGACACCGAGTGGAACAGGTAATTTTTTACAGGGAAAGGGGAATGCGGGATGATTGTGATGAGCTGCTGGGCTGGAAGGGTGACTGAGCCCTGGAGCAGGTTGCCCAGAGCAGTTGCACAGTCTCCATCCTGTGTGATACCTGAAGCTTGTCTGGACACAGAAACACACAAACTGCTGCAGGTGATGCTGCGTTGAGAAGAGAGGCTGGACTGGGTGATCTCCAGAGGTCCCTTCCAACCTCAACTTTTTCGTGATTCTGTAATTTCACGGTAGCCTGGCTTTACCCCAGAGAAAAAATATTTTTAGATCTTTTAATTGTCTAGCTGTCATTTCCATTAGATAAATGACACATGTTGAACCTTTGATAAGATCTTATCTGTTCTGAACAATACCTGGTTACTGTTAGGAGACCCTATCACAAGCAGATGGTACTGAACTTCCGTGGCACTTGCTAGTTCTTGATATTTACTTACATGGAGAATTCAGTGCTGAAATAGTGGCTTTCCTGCCAAAATGATTCTTTTTTTTTTCTCTCTGATGAAGAATCAGGTGTGAAGAGTTTCTCAGTCCTGTTCTGCTTTGGCTGGTTTCCTGTTTATCTCCAAAATTCTCCAATGGAGTCAGAGTGGTCCTTTTCTCCGTCAAGTTTTTAAGGAGTTAGTTATACATGGATTGAAGTAGATGAGAGGAAACTATTCCTACTGGCATCAAACTGGAACCGGTGTAATTCCACCAGAAATATGCTAGGCTCAAATAATTCTCCTTTGTCAAGAAAACCTGTTGTGCTGGGCTCAATATCTACTGTGTTCTTGCAGCAGAAAAAATAATTTTTGAGGGTTTTTTGTGGGGGAGATTATGAGAAATCTGTACAAAAATATTAATGGTTTGTCATTGATAAAAGATATGACAACTAAAGGAGGACATGCAGTGTAGGAGTGTGAGGGTTTTCAGAGAAGTGTTTTAGGTAAGTCCCTGCTGGGTAATTTTTCCCTGGTACTTTTCATTTTACAGCTGAAGCAGTTGGGCCACAGCGTGGATAAAGTAGAATTCATTGTGATGGGTGGAACATTCATGGCCCTGCCTGAAGACTACAGAGATTACTTCATCAGAAACCTCCACGATGCCTTATCAGGTCACACTTCCAATAATGTAGCAGAGGCTGTCAGGTAAGCATCTTGATTTTCCTTAATGTAATTATTTAAAAGTGTACTTTAACTGGTGTAAGAACAAAAAATACCGAAGACACAAATTCCAGCCTTGGTTTTTGTGTTTTGTTTTGTTTGGTTTTTTTTTTTTTGAAAGGCAACATTTATCCAAATATGTGCTTAGACACAGAATATTTATAACTCAACTTGCAGCATTGCTCTGTGTGCTGCCTAGTACCAGCGAAGATGGGGCCATGGTTTATCTATTTTCTCATGTAGGAAAAGCTAAGTTTCTTCAAAGTTCTTGGCATTCCATCTGGACTTCTACCTTTTGTGCCTCGTCACCTTGATTTGGAGTTGTGACGAATCGCATTGCCATGGGATTTATTTCTTTTAGCTGGGAAGGGGAACTGATCCTGGCTTGGAGGGAGGCCAGACGTCAGCTCTTGGAAGGGCTGACTCACCCCCGAGAGCGTCAGCGCTCCGGAGATCCGAACCCCTCGCCGTCTCAGCTACCCTTGCTGTATTGCAGTGTGACAGGGAGCTGCTCCTCTTGCTCATTTTACAGTTGATGAACTGATTTATTTGTGTGTGCTTTGGGTGATGGAATACAGAAGTTTCCAGTGCATTTTGCAGAATAAAACTGAGAAGAAAAATGAGAAAGTTTTGATGTTTTGGGGCTGGTAAAACTAGGTGAGCATCCCTACTGACAGCTTTAGTTTGCTACCTTGTGCTCCAGCGCAGTGGATTTTCCTTGATGCCTCTATTAGCTACTAAAGAAAGTGGTTTTAAAACTGAGTAAGACAAGCCCTTGTCTAGCTTCATGTCTACCTTCATATTTTAAAGCTGTAATTTCATTTCGTTTTCCTCTGGAGGGCAGCAAACACTTCTGTGGGTTTTTTTCTCCTTGTCATTCAAAGACCAGACAAAAAGTGCTATGCTGCTCTTTCCAAGTAGGCTTTATCAAGATAAAATCACGAACAAATTGTGAAAAGAATTGCTTTTCTTCTGCTCCAGTGCCCTGGTTGTGAGCACTGAAGGACACCACTCGCTATGGAAGAAGGGTGGATTTTGGAGGTTGTCTATTCAAATTATTTATATGTACGCCAGGTGGTTCAGGATGTGGTTATTCTGTATTTTTTTTTCTGCTGCAGGTGTCTAGCTAATTTTATTTGACCTAAAATTGCTTTTTTGAGTAGTCTGTTCTTTGCTCTGCAAACTATTTAAGACAAAATTATTTTAATTTTCAGTGCATGCACAAATGAAGTGACTCTGAAGTGAGTGTGCTGCCTGGCAAGCATGCAAAATGAGAATGCGAGAAAACCTGCACTAACAATTTGTGGGGTTTTTTCCAGCAGATAAATAAAGGTTTATGTTTTTAACATAAAATTCATGTTAAATGCTTAGTAAATGGAGGTGTGTGGGAGTTACTCAGGTTGCACTTGGTAAATATTCTAGAGTCGAGAAAATTGAGTTCAAGATGAATCAGACCTTCTACTTTTTGTGCTTCTTGCGTTTAGTTGTTGTACTGTGTCACTGCAGTGCTGTTTTGAGATGGTCAGTGACACCTGATATAAACATTCAAGGTTGTATTTATTTCTCTTTGTACGTGAGGATTCAGCCCTTCTCCCTCTCTGCTTCCATCAGCAGAGATGCCACATAGGGAATACTGACAATATTTTACTTGTTTTCTATTGTGGGCACTGCGTTAGGTGGTAATGGGTGAGCGAGACAGGATCATTAGTTAATTTTGAACATGATCATGGTAGCCTTGAAATTTTTCCTCCTTGTGCAAATCATTAGTTAATTTTAGATTTTGTCCAGTGATTCCCTAATGGGGAAAAAGACCTTCAGCCAGGATACTTTTAAAAAAAATCTTTCCGCATATGACCTTTGATTAAACCAGTGCAGCATCTATCCGGATAGGCTTCAGTCCACCTAACTGCAAACGTGTTTTTTCCCCTTTTGTCCGGTTTTTTTCTTTGTCCTAAACTTGAGCTCTGCTTCTACATCCAGTGCTGTCTTTCCAGTGACGGTGATACGCTGACCTACACAGCCTGAATTGTGGAGCACTGACAGGCTCATCAGTCTGGCATTGATGTAATTTGGAATTTTCTTCATATAATACTTTGTCTTGATCAGCCTGCTGCGGCTTCTGGTCCCAGCTAATCTGATAACAAGGATGTGACTGTGCAGCTTCAGCCCGTTCAGTACGACCGCAGCCTGCCATGGAGGTGTACACTCCTGCTCTCCGGGAACCAGCTCTGGCAGTCCGACTGAAGAAATAAGTCCTCAGGCTGCGGCGTCCCTTGGACTCCAGCTGATGTTCTGAGTTGACGTCTGGCTTTCTTACAGATTCAGTGTTAGGGTGAGTCTGGCCCCGTGGCAGATCTCAGAGCTGCACACCCAGCGGTGCCTGTGTGGCAGAAATGATGGGCTGTGGCCGTGAGCTGTCTTGGGGCGCTGCTCGAGCCAGCTGCTGACAAATCAATGAGTCTGAAACTGGCTTTATGTTCAGTGGAGAGAGCAGGATCTTCACGGGACGGCTCAGAGCAGCGAAGCCAGGTTGCTGCTTTAAACAGTTTCTGGGTAAACCGGGCAGCTGGCTCGGAGGGTGTGAAGAGCTCCCTTTCTCCCTCTAGTTATAAAGGAGATCCTTTTTGCATGAGTGGACCTGGAGATGGGTTAAGATTTCGATTTTGATGGATTCATGAACAGGACATGAGCGTAGAAGTGACTGTATTTATCTACATGAACTCACCAACCAAAAAGTGTGATTTTAAAAAAAATAAACAGAGAAACTGCGAGGCTTTCATAGCAACTCTGTGTGAGTAGAGGAAGGAAATTACTTCCCTGAAAAAATGTTGCTGGTGTTTAATATTTCTCTAGCACCTCCCTGTTGAAGTAATAAACACTTTTTAGGCTATTCAGACAGAAGCCTTTGCTTGAGGTGCTTTGCTATGCTTGAGAAATAAGTTGCGCAAGGAATGAGTAAAGAATTGCAGAGCCAGAGGGGATCTTTGTTTTGTACAGAGTGCGCAACAAGCCTTGAAGTTTTAATTTTTATCTGCTGAGAGCACCACTTAAGAGATTTCAGTGCGTTTCTGGATGCCTATCAAGCAGGGTTGTGGGCTTGGTGATAAGCTTCCCTTCTTTAGGAGGAGATTTGTAATTACTGCTAAAGAAGCGCTATAAGACAGATTTTTCTTTTTGTACGCTAGAGAAATGCATCTTCCTCCGCGAGCTGCTGCCATCAAGCCGGAGTGGTGCCTTGATCGCTGATTGCGGCTGCCTTTGCTCTTTTGGGAGGACAATGAGCGGAGAAGGTGTAAAAAGCACATGCAGATGAGAATTGCTGCTCCCCATCATCTTGCTCCTCTCACCTGACCCATGAGTCATTAGAGGTGCTGGGCATATTTAGCTGCCGCCGTGACTCACCACTTAACTCCGAGGGCTGAGCACCTCTTCTCTGAGCCGGGATCTGGCTTTTAATTAGTGACTGAGGCCAAAGGAGAACTTGGCTGTGTGGAGAAAGGCAGGTGGTGGAAGGGCTCCGCACCCGTGCAGCTCCTTGGACTGCAGCATCAATCCTGGCTTCTCTCGGTGTATTTCAAAATGCACAGAAATTATTTTTTTAAATCTAACAGTATCATGTGTTGCCTGATGTTTGAGCTGGTCATGAATCACGTTGTTAATGGCAAAGTAAGAAGGGGATAAAATTGCTGGAACTGCATGTTCTGCGATTCAAGTGTCTTGTGTACCTGATGTTTCTGTGACTATATTCAGGTGCAGAGCAGACATCATAACTATTGCCATAATAGGTCTGGAATCCAAGACTGGTTCGGTTTTACATCCCCTCATCAGTCCGTAGGCGCTTAAAAGGCTCATTTTCCACTTGCATCATGCGCTGGAGCCCAGAACTTGCAGAAGTGAGTACTGTCGGCTGTGTTTGATTCCTCGTGGAGAAATTGCAGCTCCTAGTGCTGGATGACGCCGTGAGACTGCCTTTTTCTGAGGCTCATCGTCAATTGCTTTTGCCAAGTGTCCTTTTGTGTTCCCACCATTAGCTGCCTCTTCTGCTGGGCTGGTGAGCAGGCGGCAGTGCTTCCCGCTGCTGCAAATATTTTCATTATGCACGAGGAAATTTCCTTCAGGTGTCCCAGAAGCCCTATTGATCTTTTGACAAGTGGTAAGCAGCTAGATCCAGCTACTTTAGAGCCTTCCCTGGGAGAAGACACAGGTTTTAAATAACCACTACTTAGGGCTGGATTATTGTGTGACCAGTTTAAGACCTCTTAGCCTATCGAGGAAGAAAAAAAACCCAAACCAACCCCAGAGCATTGGCAGTTTCAGCAGCAGTTGGTTTGATATGTGGAGCTCCTGAGACATTTTCAAACCCAGCTGGAAATCACTCTTCTTGAACACGCCAGATCAGAGCAACCCATTAAAAATGTGTTTTGTGTGGTTATCAGGTGATGTGTTTTCTGGAAAGATCGTTATATTCTTTTCTCAATTACCCACATTAAGCCTCATGTATCAGTGCTTCTTCTAATAGAAGCTGCAGAAATATAGTGATTGTGAAGGTTGACAACCAAGCAACTCATGATTTTGCTTTTCTATAGTGAGGAAGAAACCTACTTTCAAAGGTTGCTCTTTATTTTCAAAGTAAGTCTGTTTGAAATTTCCCAAATAAGACTTTAGGTAGAAGACAAAGCTGTCTGCAGCTAAGTCTAGTCTTGCTGCTGCCACTGGTGTAATTTTCCCAAGATTTAGCCCGACTGCTTGACTTTTAGGGCACAGAAGTTACGTGGGTAACAGTGGGCTGTGCTGTTGCGGCTCCCTTTGTGTCTGTATTTCACTGGCCCCACTTGTGAGGAATTCTAGCGTACCGTGGATCTCAATGAAAGAGATTTAAGCAAGCATGCTTTACCTTGCGGTTAGTACGGGCCGAGAGGATGCTCTCCCACAGTTCAGATGGCTCAATTGACATATGGGTGCTTGTTACACTAATTGTGCTTTCTTAGTACTAATTGTGACTCTAGCTAAAATAACCAGGGGCTTTGACTCACGAGCTGCAGTGATTCATGCTGGGGCGATTTAAGAGGTTACTTTTCTCCTTTTATCTACCTTGACCCTCTTCTTGAGGTTTCCACTTCCCAAACAGGCAGCTAAACATAGTCATCCACCCTTCAGCTGCCAGAGTTCACCCTGTGGCAAATTAATGTCATGGGGAGTGGATGGTGATTTAAGAAGATACGCCGCTGCTTTGGCTGCGGGGAGCCCAGCCTGTGAAATTGCCCCGTTACAAATTGCCGGAATTTGATAGTCAGATCTCACCTCTTGACTCGCCTTAATGAGTAGGTCCTGTGACAGGTAAGCTCTAGCAGCTCCAGCACAAAGTGCTGTAATTGTCGGCTTAAGCTCCTATTCCAGCGGCAATTTGGGCAGGCGGGCTGTGCGGGTACTTATCTGGTTGTCCATCCCCTCCTGTGCAGGCAGCAGCTTTTGGCAGAGGAGGAAGCGGATAGCAGGAGGCAGCAACGTTGCAAATTCCCCTGGCTGGATCCATCAGAGCTTGTCTGTTAAACCCCTCAGGACATCGGACTGGCCAGTGTTTTTTCTGTGCCAGGCAGGAAATAACTGGCTATTGTTTTAGTGCCAAATCATTTACGACAGAGATTCTGCCTAAATTTCCTTTTAATTCCCAGATTTTCTTTGTTTCCAGCTTTGGATGGGACTCTTCCATGCTGCAGGAGCCTTGTTTGCCATTCAAACCTGTTTGTTGCTTAGTTTTTACCCCTAAATACCTTCAGTATGGATAATGTCTTTCCAGCTTGCAGAGTTTGAGGAAATTTACCCCAAAGCTGGCTGGCCTTTGTTGGCATCCTGTTACTTTTGCATTGCTTATTTTCTGCTGCAAGACCCAACTTTTGGCTGCTGAAGTGTGTGTTGTTTAGAAGATACGTAAGTGAAAGTCATTTCATCAGATCCTAATCTCCTTATGGGTAGCTGTTCATCTTTTTTTTCCTCCTGCAGCTATAGAAGGTGATTACCTATCCAGCTATCTGTCCTGTTCAGCATTTCTGCAGCATTTTCTCCTGTAAAATATTCCAGTTTGTGACTAAACCCAGACAACGAGGGAAGGTAGATATGAGGAATTCGTACCCACGTATTTCTGTGCATGTGTAACAGCACCTCTGATGTTATGTGACTTTAGGCGTTCTAAGGTGGATGCTGGAAAATAATATATCTTTGTCATTGGTTTACGAGGTGGTAGCGTTTATTCATAACCGAAATTCGAGCCACACCGAATTTAGCAATATTTGTGAATGCCATTGATCTGTGTCTTACCCTGCTCTGGTGAAAAGGATGTTGGCCGTAGCGGTCATGACATTGTCAAGCTAAATAATGAATTTCGGTGCCTCTGTTTTGTACATTTTCAGCACATTACTGCTGAACACCTGCCAGAGGGAATACTTTTCTCATTTTTGCTGCTTCACTGCTGTGCGTGTGTAATTTGGCAAGCAGAACAAGTTCTCCGGTGACCTGCACTAAAATGTTGATGCTGGGATGGGATCAGAGCGGTCAGCTGGGATTGGTGGCTGGAGATGGAGTTTTATTCATGGCTCGGTCACCTGTATGAACAGGAACCTGGCCTGATCATTGCACGGTTCTAGTTCAAATTGTGCTGGTGATCCAAAAGTAATGTCACAAAGAGACGATGTGGCGTGTGCTAAATAAGCTTTCTGGGTTCGTTTCCTCCCTGACACAGGGAGGTGTGACACCATCCTGTGCGCTACAGGAGCATTGCCTTAGTTGTTGTTGTATTCTGATTTTCCAGGCGAGCAGAAGATCAAACATCAGCGATTGCTTTGAGCTCCACAAGGATGCAAGCGATCCTAGGCTGATATTCCCCTGCCCCAGAGAGCTAACGCGAGACCCGCGCTACTTTTTTTCCTTCTTTCAGCAGAGATTGCTTTCCAGCCCAAATGAAAACGGGGTTGGTAAAATAGTGAGATGCGGTTTATTGTTCCCTCAGCTGTGCTGTGCTTGCCTCATTGATACTGTAAACTGAGATCCGCTGCCTTTCACCAGCGCTAAATTAATTTGAAAGACAAGTCATTTTCTAGTAACGTTGTGGGTGCAGCAGGTGTGCAAAAAAAAGGCAGGTTTAATTTTCATACTTTTGTGGAAGGATGTTAAAAGCGGTTTTCCTGTGGCTGTTCTGCGGACGCTGTACTAGGCAGAGCAGAGCCTGTTTGCTTTTGGGATCCATCCTTCTCCAGTGTGGTGCAATCGATGCGATCTGGGACTCTGTGACTCCTCGTGGCCCATCGGTTTGCAAAGTCAAGTGCTCAAAAGCTGGGAACTGGCAGAGCTGGAGGTGTTCACACAGCCTTTATTTGGTCACCCCCTGTCTGCACCTTGGATGATACGATTCCCTACCTTTTTTCTCTTTCTGCAAGTCTTTTACCTGGTTTACCTCCAAAGATAGATTGTGTGCTGCTCTGAAAGTTCTGAAATGAGTGAGAAGGTCCTTTCTTCCTTCGACATAAATAAGATTTATCTTTTCTCTAACATCTCTGAGGTGAGATGTGGGTTCAGCTTGTGGGTTAAGACAGCTCAATTCAGATGTTTCCACATGAACCGGGTGCTTTGTAGCCAGCAGAGCCTGGAGGAGGATGCAGCTCATGCTGACACAGGCACCCGCACTGGCTCTGTGTCGCTCTCTGGGCTCTGTTGACTGGGAGCTGCCATGGGAGACGAGAGCCCCAGCTTGGTTCCAGTGCAGGCTTGGGCAGAAGGTGTTTTCCTCTTCATCTTTGAATTCTGGCTCCTTGCGCTCGTGACAGTTTTTGATGCAGCCTTGCTTTTCGCAAGATGCTCCTATTTCTTCTAGTGTTGTTTTTTTTCCCCATTCTTTCTAGGTCTTTGCTTTTCCCCACCTCTAGGAAGACACAAGTAGTTGCTCACCTTTGGTTGTCCTCTTTTTCTATCTCTTCTCCAGTGCGTTTGTCTCATCATAAGGCAGGTTGTGCCATGCTCAGGGTATTGTAGCCGTGGCAGGAAATATTTGGCTACACTCCTTAGCAGGAACTTGCTCCTTGGGACCAACACATCTTCCCTGGAGCTGTGAGGGATGGCTGTGCCCAAGGAGGATGCGCTTTGAAGCTGCTATAGAAGCTAAAAGCTGGAATACTCTTACAGAGCAGTGAGCTCAATCACCATTAAAAGTTGAGTAGCTGTTGACACCTTACGCCACATTGAAGCCACAGTGGACGGCAAATGGAGCCGGGGAAACAGCACCATCAGTTCTCGTCTGCTGCAGCCAGCCTCTTCCCGACCGCGTGGCTTTACAAGCATGTGAGTGTTTTTCTAGCACTTTATTTGAGAGAGGTGATATTGCATCTTTATAGGTGAGGGAGTTGCTTTGGCAAGAGAAGAAGATTAGCTAAACCGTAGCTTTTCGCTGGTAGTTCTGGCTGATGACTGCTTTTTATTAGCTCTCTTTATAATTTTATTGATACCATTTCTTTGTTTCCTCAAAGCAGCAATCAAGCTGGATTTCCTTCCCCAAGCTAAATGTTTGTATGGGAGCGGCAGATGAGGGCGAGATGAATCCTGTTTAACGGGTAGATGCACAGACTACAAAACAAGGACTTTACTGGACACAGTCTTTCTGCAATAATATTTTTTAGGGCATTTCATTGTGGGAACGGTAAGCAGCACCGCAGCGGCAGAAGTGGTTATTTTCCTCAATAACAGCTAGGAAGAGGTTGTTACTAAGAATATGCAACTTTCCCTAGGCCACAGTGAGTCAATATCAGAACTGAAATTGGAACTAGATTTTTTTTTTTAAATACGTATACCTAGTGCTATCTCTCTCGTGAGCTGTAGCAAGAAAAACTTGAGAACTTCAGTTTAGATTTAATAAAAGACTGTTGTGTCATTTCTTTCATAATTTTAGATAGAAGGATTTTTTTCTCCCAAATCCCTTTTTAGCCTGCATCTGTAACTATGTATTGACTATTCTGTTCTAAACTGTCTATATAATTATGACCTAATCGTTGGTTGTATTGATTGGGCAGCAGACATGTAAATTGTTGCTCTCTCAAGTTTCCCCGAGCTAAATTGCTCAACAGCGATGTGAGAAATCAAGGACAAATCTTGGGCATCTCCTCGTGCAGGTTTTATGACAGTCTTTGTTTCACCGTACGTGGCAGGCTGACGAGCTGCGTACACCTCGGTGTGACTGTGGTGACACGGTTTGTTCTTCATGGGATGTGTTATCTGCTCCTGTACGCTTGGATGAAAAGAGAGAGGGATGTAGAGTAAAACCTGTCCGGTGGGAATAACTGGTATCGATTGCCCGGTAGAGGTGGAATTTAACTAAAGGTCAAATAAAATTGTACTGGAATCCACACAAGAGCCAGCTGAAATGGGACTAATTGCTGCTGCTTTTTAGATTTTATATTACTTGGTGAAAAGCTACCAGAAAGGCAACACTGACCAAAGTGAAATATTAACCAAACACAGCCTGCAGCCTTCAGCTCTTCTCCCCTTGGAGTACGGTTGGGTTGAGGCCACCACACTGCACAGAACTGGTGCTTAAAGCAAAGCGTGGGTCACTGTGTTTAGTGTTTATCTGGGATTACTGGGCAGAAATTCCCAAATTGGTCCTGAGAAAAGCATTTGGTTCTTTATAAAACTTCATAGCTTGAAGCACCACCAATTTTCTTCCATTGTGCTGAGCGTATTTTTTTTCTGAGCTTTTCTTCTGCATCATAAACTGACAAATGGTTTTGAAAACAATACTGTTTGGGGTTGATAACCCTGTTGCGTGGGCTTCTTTCCCACTTCAGAAGTGACCTGTGTGGTTTTGGTAGCCTGGGAGGGCACGTAATTACTTGTAAACTATTTTATTTTCTTCAATAGGAGAGGAGCTGCTGTTGGGCAGAGGAAATCTCACCCTCTTTTGTAGCGAGCCCAGAGCTTCATGGTGCCTTCAAGCTGCTGGTCATCTGAACCCCTTCTTCCTTTTTGCAGCTTTATCAAGACTTTCAGCATGACATTCATGGCTTCTTTTCTTCAGTTGTCATTTTCAAATGCTATAAGTGGTAATTAACGGATGGGCTAAGGAAGTGGATGTTAGGCACTTTCTGCATTTTCTTCTTTCAGAAATCTTTGAAAGAAATTGTGGTTTGCTGTCAGTACAAATCCTG
The DNA here is from genome assembly GCF_000699245.1 of Pterocles gutturalis. Lineage (NCBI taxonomy): Eukaryota > Metazoa > Chordata > Aves > Pterocliformes > Pteroclidae > Pterocles > Pterocles gutturalis. Next base: position 19,210 of record NW_010110574.1, read on the forward strand.
ATGTATTAGATCTCAGTTGTCTTTCTTAGGATAACAGTTTTGTTTTTCTTTAGCTGCTAAAAAAAACAAGCCACCTCCCTCTTGAAGTAGAAGAAGAGAGGTTCTTGTTTCCATCGCACACATTTTCATCCTATGGCAGATGGACTCTTCTCTGGTTACTATGGGCTAATATTTCAAGGAAATTTCTAGGTTGCAGTTATTGTCTTTGAAGAGCTTGCCCAAGATGTGTGACTTTACCTGGATTGCCAAAAATGAGGTCTCTCACCAAAACAACTTTTATGATTAAGGAAGAAGAGAGAAGGCCTTGCATGCGTAAATAATGGAGAAATATTGGGAGAGGGAATAAATGATGGGTTTACACAACAGAGGAAGGTCCTTAGTGGCGTCCCAGAGGAATCTGGGCTGGAATCTGTGGTCTTCATGATGCTGACTGCATGGTGAAGGAGCAGGTGAAAATTAGTGTAGATGTAGAGCAATGTGTGTTAGAAAGATTTTTCCTTATTTTGCTACAGAACAATGAGCTCCAGGTTGGGTAATTGCACTTGGGAACAAGATTTTAAAGTTATAGCAGACAATGGTGGGAAACGCAGGCTTGGTGCTTGGTATTAGTTAAAAGACGAACTGAGTGTGAGGAATTATAATGAAGGGACTAGAGAGCAAACTGGGAAATAGTGTTCTGCTGCCGCGTAATTCAGCAGTACCTTCACAGCGTGAACCTGCGTTCAGTTCTTCTTTTTAAAAATAAGGAAGGGGAGAAGGGAAATGATGCTGTGGAACTGGGGAAAAATATTTCAGAGCGAGATAATAGAGATCTATGAAATCATGAGCGGCACGGAGAAGACAAAAAAAAAAAAGCTGAACATTGATTATGTCCTACAGCACAAGAAGCAGGGCAGTCGGATGAAATGGGAATTAAACACAAAGGAGGCGCTGCTTTGTGCGGTCCGTAGGCTGAGGGGTGACCGAACACATCCACAGGAAAAATACCCAGCGAGAGCTGCTCAGTCCTGAAGACACCGACTGCTACTGAAGACATCACCTGTGGCTCAGGGAGTCCCCGAAGAGGAAATAATTGGCAAGTGTGAGAGTATTCGAGGAAAGTACTGCTGCAGCTTGCCCTGCTCCTGCTGCTCCGCTCTGAGCATCTGCGGCAGCTGCGGGTGCAGGGGATACTGGGCTAAACAGACCTTTGGACTTGTCCGAGACAGTGTTTGTGTGTTCCTGGAGCTTGCAGGTCCCTTGTTCCACCTCCAGACCAGGTCAGTTTGTTGGTGACGCTCCAGTTGCCATCTGAAAGCAGTTCAGGGACTCGGGTCTGCCTCGCTGCAGGGATGCTGGTAGCTCATGTTGCTGCTTTTGTTCTGTGAGAAATATGAAGGCTTTGGTCTCCAGGACTATAATTTGACTCTGCTCGCTGGGACAGGTTTGAGCTGGCATAAGGGAGGAGGAGATAAGCACTCTCCTGCTGGTATTAACCTTTTTTTTTTCATTTTTTTCCCCCCCTAAACCTTTAGTTTTGACAGACAGAGGTAAAACAGAGGTTGCAACTTGGCTCCTGTTAGAGCCACACATATGCAATTTTTTTTTTTTTGTTTGAAATATTGCACTCTAGCATATGCTTATTCATCCTGGTGTTTTCAGTTACAGCTTGCTAATAAGGCATTGCTGAAAAAAACCCATTATCTGTACTGCTGTTGCCTTGGACTTGATGGATGGGAGCTCGGAACATAACCCTGCCATGGCAGAAGGTCCTGTCGAGGTTTTCTGTTCAGTGTCCTTTTTTTTGCCTCCTGAGCTAAGAAAAAACCTTTCAGGGCTTGCTCAGATGTCCTCTGAGAATAGGCAGTGATTATGGCTTTCAAAATAATTGTGCATTTATTAGCCCAGCATGGGAAGAGCAAGAGCAGCTCTCGTGCACAGCTCTGTCGCGAGCCCCAGGGTCCCTCCAGCAAAGCTGCAGCCTCCTTGCCCAGAGATCCTCTCGGTGACACTGCTTTGTGAATGATAGAAAAATAAATGAAGCAACCCCTCCGCCCCCCTTCCCTCCGTAGCCAACATCATTACCTCCTCGTCGTTACAGCCAGGCGTTTAATTAGTCCATGCAAATAGCCCTGCTTTGATGAGGCCTGAAGTGTGATAACGTAACAGTGCCGCTGCTGCTGCTCGGGCTGTGCTTTGTCTTTGGAGGATTTTCGGATGTCAGATCTGTTCGGTGTGGTTACAACTTGGTAAACACATTAAGAAAGAGAGAAAATTGCTAAGTTCTATGGTTTGGGTTTTTTTTGCTTCAGAATGGATACTATTTTGAACACGGATCCTATCCTGGATTTTGAACACCAAGTGACACGGCAGGAGGGAGCGTAATTACGTGTGACTTATCTGTTAGTGCCATTTCACAAAAATAAAGAATTTGTTCTCACTTCTAGGAGGTATAAATACTGTTACTTTATCAAAATTGGAAAATTGTATTTTAGTCAATAAATGACTGTATTTTAAGTAACTGTAAGTTTTTTAGTATTTGAGAACTGAACCTTGGGAGACTGATGCTACTAAGAAACCAAAGCAGTCTGTCGTACTCCTGGTAGTGGTGATAAAGAAAACACTGAAATGTGATAAAAAGAGGGCAGTATAAAGCCAAATAACTGGCATTTGAGCTTGCAGAAATACCTGCTCTGGGCAATCATCAAACATGCACTTTTGAAACATGTCAGGTGAGTAAGACGCCACCTGCTTTGTTTACTAGCAGGAAATTGTAGATATGGAAATAATTATTGCTGGCTGTATTTCAGAGATTGGCACTGTGATAAAGCAGAGCTGCTAGAGATCCAGAAACAGGAGGTCACTTAAATAATAGGTGAGGATGTGGTATGCAAGATACTTCTCTCTTCTATCAACAATTTCCTCTTCAGAAACCGATGGTGTCACTTTTTGTCCTAATTCCGCGTGTATAGACGTCGTTGTCTGTCTTGAACCCTGTAATTGCGTTACACTAGGACCATGCTGCCTGTAGTCAAGGGCACAAGAAGGGGGTTTTCAAGGTGTTGGACTTGTTTGGGATGCTGGATGTTCACAATCTTTGCTGTTCACCAGGTTAAGGCCAGAAGCCCTCTGCCAAGGACTCCTTTGGTGGCTGATTAAAATTTTTGATTTTCTCACCCAGCCCTCCAATGCTTCCCTCTTTCCACAAGACTCTAAGCACCTCTTCTAAGGCAGGTTTGCAACTGTTTGGTTTTTTTTTTTTTCCCCTTGGGAGTAGGCTAAGGGTAGATGAGCAGCAGTGCCTTCCATTGCCCTAATCCATTGCAACAATGGTGATCAAGTAATATGAGCATCCTCATAATTTATTCCATCTTTTTGGGGACTGTTGGGTTGGATGAGTTGCTCTAGATCCTTCCCTTCTTCCCATATAGATGAGCACACCTGAACCCTTCCTGCTCTTGGTGATTGGTTCTCTTCAATGCTGCCTTGGAACTGTTCTTGCTGCTTTTTTGTGCCTTTTTCTGCTCTCTTGCCTCTCTGTTTGCCTCCTCTTTCTGTACTCTCCTACTCTGAAACGTATAAAACATCAGTGTTTTACAGGCGTGTGATTAACGTGCTGTACACGCACTGCGTTAACCCACCGGCTTCGTTCTTACAGTTCATCTCGGAGCTTGTTGGGCTGAGGAAAGGCTTTCTGCCTTGTCTGGCATCCTGCCACGCAGGTCCCAACCAGGGAGTTTGGAAGCTGCTGTACTATGGATTGTAAATAATTAAGTCTTTGATGTTCAGGTCTCTGAGCTGATGTGACTTTTGTCTGTAGACCAGAGTTTAATGAGAGCAAGGAGAGGCTTTTTAAGATGAGTTATTTTATGCCAGAACTGTGCTGTCTGTTTTTTCTCTAAGTGAGAAGGTGTCTGAGACCCTGTGTCGAACTACTGTGTCTGGTGGAGGGGTAGGGGCCTTTTTGATCTCAAAGAGCAAGCGTATTGAAGAGGCAGGTTCTAATTCGAAGGTCTGCTTTATGTACCAGCTTCCTCTGAAAGTTCACTCAAATGTTCTCCAATGATTAAAATTAATCATCTCTCCTTTACTTCTTCCTATTTCAGACAGTTCTATAATCATGATGAAAAGAACTGACTTTACAATAGCTATGTCTGTGCAAATCTTAAGGTTTCTCTGGTTCTCATTTCCTTCATTTGTACGCCTTAGCATGTATTTTATTTGCATAATTCACCTCTGCCTTCAGTCCGTTATTAAAATTGCCCCACTGTCATCTTGTGCTATATACTTGTCTGGATTTCTGATTATTCTTTTGATTATATGGTGTTATTATTACAAATTACGTGTGTTACAAATAAGGCTGTTCCAGGGAAGGAGGAGAAATGCTGTAAGATGTTTGTTGCTGCTGGAGAAGATAAAATCCATCTCCACTCTCAGGTTCCAGGAAAAAAAGCACATCTTAAATATTAATGTCAGAATGAATCTGTAAATCAGTTGAACTTGTCTGTACAAGACCATCATGGGTGGAATTTTCAACTTGGGTTCATTTAATTTCTCAGGACTTTCCCTTTTATCAGGGAAGTGGAGTGACAGGATGAGGGGGAACAGTTTTAAGCTGCAAGAGGGGAGATGGAGATGAGATGGGAGGAAGAAATGTTTTCCTGTGCGGGGAGTGAGGCAGTGGCCCAGGGTGCCCAGAGAAGCTGTGGATGCCCCATCCCTGGAGGGGTTCAAGGCCAGGCTGGATGAGGCTTTGGGCAACCTGGGCTGGTGGGAGGTGTCCCTGCCCATGGCAGGGAGTTGGAACTCAATGATCTTGAAGGTCCTTTCCAACCCAAACCGTTCCAGGATTCGATGATTCTCTGTTTTGCTTCTTTTGGTCTTCAGTTAATAATGGTTTTGTTTGTCTTGGTCATCAACAAGGTCATTGTAACCTCTTGTGGCTGAGTATCCTGAAGTCACACTCTTCAGAGCTCCAGACATCTGCTTTTCAGGCCATCTGCCTACTTGGATCGAATTTGCTCCCTCTTCATATCTGCCTTGGCTCGCGTGCTGTTCCTGCAGGATATGTGGCTGGTGTTTTTAAAGATTAAGTGCAGGCGAATCCATCATCTCCATTATCATGAGAAGTCACCGTATCCTGTTAGTGAGCTTCCAGGGGCTTTTGAGAAATGAAGTGTAGTCTGCATAAACTTGTGCAAGAGAACTGACTTGGTATGGTGAGATATCTTGACATTAAAAAAAGAGACTAGAACAACATGGCCCCCATTACATGGGTTTCTGAAACAGGCATAGCAGAAAATTGTTGTCAGTGACCTGAATGGCTTCTAATAGGAGCCTGTTGTTTTTGCCTCTGGGTCTTGTGTTTAATACTTGTGTTAAAATAGTAATTCTAAGGGTTGGCAGGAGCTATCAATATCAGAGATGGGTAAATAAGGGATAAATCTGTATTCTATAGTAAGTTGTAGATGAGCAAGCTGTGCACTTGATTATGGGAAAATGTAAAGCTGTTTTTCTAGGAATGGTGCAGGATTCTATTCTGAGAAGCAGCGAAACATCTAGAAAATATTTAGGAGTTAAGTTGCGTTATCATGAGCTTTCTGTATGATTCAGCAGCCAAATTACCCTTGACTGTATAAATAGTGGAAAATTGGATAGGAATAGGCAAATCATATTCCATCTGGATATTGTACTGGTGTGTCTGCAAAGTTCTGTGGCTGTTTTTGGTATCAAAGGCAACAAGAAAAATGCTTAAAAACTGGAGATAGCGCTAAAAAAAAGTGTGAAAATGATGTAAGCATTAGAATAAATGCACTTTATGAACAATAAACAAAACTCTTTGAATCTGGTCTGATGCTCTGATATCTGCCAGAAGGGCAACATGGTGGAACACAATTAATTTGGGACGTTTCTGGAGTGCATTATGATGATATTTTGAAATAGTTGGCTCATCCAGTGCCTAGGAGAGGTGCTTTCCTGGATCTGCTGCTCACAAAGAGCTGGTTGAGGAAGGGATGTGGTCTTGGCTGCAATGACTCTGAGATGTTAGAGCTTAAGATCCCAAGGGATGCAAGCAGAATAAAGACATCAGAATTCAGGACGACAGACTTGAACCTTTCCAGGGAACTGAAAGGCAGGATCCCATGGGAGAACGCCCTCAGGGGTGAATAAGCCCAGGTGAGCTTAGCTGATCTTCCAGGACAACCTCTTGAAATTGGGAAGATGGTGCATCTCGATGTGCAGGAAACCAAGCAGGCATGAGAGATCACCAGCTTTGCTCAACTGCTTAATGGGGAAGTCCTGGTGGAGCTCAAACGTGAAAAAAGGGCTGCGTGCAGGAGAAGGAGGTGTGGGACACCCAGGAGGGATACAGGCAGGCAGAACGCACATTAGGAAAGTTTAGATGGAACTCCAAGGGATTACAGGGCAACAAGAAGGACTTCCATAGGTACGTTGTCAGCAAATGAAGACAAAAGAAAAGGTGGGTTGGCTGCTGGATGAGATAGGCAACTCTGTGACGAAGAACAGAGGAAAAGGCTGAGATATGCAGAGTTTCTTTGCCTCAGTCTTTATTTGCAAGATCTGCTCTAGCTACATGGCGATTTGAGGTGAGAGCTGGTGCCCATGGCCGAGGATTGCATTGGACACCATCGGCAAGTTGGACACGTGTGAGTCTGTGGAAGGGGATGGGTGAGGCAACTCCATCTCACCTGGAGACGTCGTGACGACCAAGAGGTCCCCAGTGACTGGAAGCGTCATGTCTGTCTTCAGGAGAGTAAGAAGGAGACTGCAGGCTAGTAAGACTCACCTTGGTCCTCAAGAATGTTACGGAGCATAGAATCATTGAATCCTAGGATGGTTTGGGTGGGAAGGGACCTTCAGGGTCATCCAGTTCCCCCCCCTGCCATGGGCAGGGACACCTCCCACCAGCCCAGGTTGCTCAAAGCCTCATCCAGCCTGGCCTTGAAGCATGTTTTTGTGGAAGCTGCTTCTGCTTCCATGGTTGGGAAGGTGGCAGGGAGGATTTAGCATGGATTTACCAGGGCAAAAATGTGCGTACCCAACCTGCGAGAAATGGGGGAAACCACCGTGTTCCCAGTGGGCAGTTACCATGAAAGTGGGAGATGGGCAAAGTCAGACTTGAAATAAGTGATCTGCTGTAAATTGTTAAATAAATTGCTGATTAACAATAAAAAAAATGTGACTTGGGACTTGCAAATCAGGCTCAGATTTCAAAGATCTACTTCTTAAAAAATAAAAACCAAAATAATCCAAAAGCTTTCTCTGCTAAAAAGGTGTTAAGCATACATCAGCTTGTCTTTTATTTTTCTCTGCTAGCTGGTAAATATCTTTCTCAGATCCTGACTGTGCTTGAAAATAAGAGATCTTGCCAATTTGATTAAAAAAAAAAAATCAATGTTTGTCTTGATGTAAATCCAGTATTTAGGAGGTAAACTTTTATATAGTATTTCCTGCCCTTTTCAGGTCTCTTGCAACTCACCATTGACTCAGTCAGTGAAGGAGGTGCTGGCCGTGGGTAGGAAAATAAGGAAATTAATGATGGATTTATTTTTAAAAAAATTAAAAGTTAACTTAGTTGTGTAAGGCAGCTTTGTGCTGCATAGTAATGATTGGTACAGCTTGTATGGGTACTATTTGATAGCTTCTTCCATAAAATGACGGGTTATGAAAATCTAGTAAAGCTTTGAATTTGTGTCCCCTTCTGTTGCTCTGTGTTTGGTTTCTTAATTTATAATCTTACAATTTGTGCCTCTCCTCAGTTTAGTGTTAGGTTTCAAATGAGGTAGAATTGGCTCTTTTTGCAGATAGGAAAAATGTTGAATATCCAAATGAGTGTTTGAAAGTTGGGAAGAGGCAGAAGAAAAGTCAGATTTCTCTTTCGTTATTCAGGAAATGATGGAGATGTGTTGCCAGAATCGCCTTCTGCAGAAAGTTGACTGTCTTGCACGTCTTTCTCTTTTCTAATGAGTTGAAAGGAATCTGTAGTCTTTATTAAATATAGACCGCTCGATTCAAGCTTTTGTTTTATGTTACTACAATAGAGTATGAGACTATGCTCTGCTTGCCCCAGGTCTTCAGGACTCTGGGGAGAGCTGGAGGACTGGTGGCTTGGTCGAAAACGTCTCCAAAGGATGGGGATTTCATGAGGCTTGTGACTTTTCTTAGAAATACCATCTTTGTTGCTATATCTTGTTTGGGTTCATCTTTGTTCTGCTCTTCTAGTTGTCATGAAGACGCGCTTCCCTCTTCAGCATAGAGTTGGGTAGGACAGTTTTACCAGCCATACACCGTACGGAAATCTCGTTGGTGCCCTTAGTAGATGTTATAGTTCAGGGTCTGTTTATCTTGGCCATAAATTTCCTAGGAGAGGGGGAATACAATGATTTTTTTTCTCCCCTTGGTATTTCTAGCCATGACAGCAGGTGCTGAATATGAACACGTACCCTCTGGTGTGGTGGGTGGGTTATCCAGTGACTTTTTTTTTCTCCCCTCTCCCTTAGCTAGATTTTTTTTTTTTTTTTTAATTCTTGCAAATCACGTCTTTAAAAAGTCAGCCGTTTCCAGTCTGATGTTAATGAATCACATGTTGGCAGTGTTTTCCCTGCCGTGATAAACAATTGTTCTCTTAGTCTGTCAGATTAGTGAGCCACAAACTCTGAAATGTTTTACGTGTTGGTTTTTTTTCTTTTTCTTTATTTTTTTTTTTTAATGCTTATTTGACAGCCATTACAGTCTATCCTGCAAATATCTTGGTCCTTATATATCTTGGGCTTTAACAGTTTGAAGGGAGTTAATATTTTTATTAAGTCTGAGCCCCTTTGGGTGTTTTGCTGGTTTTTTTTGGGGGGGTTGAGTCTGAATTTTTTGTTGATGGTGGTTTTGGGGGTTTTTTTAGGTCAAATTGGACCTCCATCATGCTGTAAGGTGGGCTCTCGAGCTTTATTTTGATTCGGAAGTTTCCAGCTATCCAGAGCTGGAAATCAGATGATGAATCTTTATAGAATGGCTAATAAAGAGCTGAAGTTAGCCATCCCTGTGATTTGGGTGTGCAGTATTCTTTCAGATATCAGCATAACATCTCTCTCTTACTCAAGGTGTCCTCTTTTCAGCAACATTTAATATTAAGACTGAGATTTTCATCATTTGGGACCATTAAAGAGACTGATATTCCTCTCAAACACTGGCTGTTAATGCTGCCCACATCCTGGTTTGGGAATTATCCAGATTCTCTGCAGTTTCAAATGGTTTCAAAAGAAGAAGTTTGCTTCTTCCTGCTGTAAATCTTTTCTCCTGTGCTGCAGTCCTCTGTTATACAACCACCATCTTCTGCAGGGAAGATGGTCAAGTGAAGTGATTCCTGCATGGAAAGGAATATTATCCTTGCTGGTGATGTTGGAGATAATGTTGATTGATGGTTTCCTTTAGTGAACTTTGGTTCAAGACTGCTTTGGATTCCTTTTTTATTTTCTTTTACTCTCTCGTAGGTCAGTACCTCACCATTTGTCATCAGCGGAGCATTTTTCTATGAACCAGGATAATTAGTCTTTGTTAGACATCCCATGATGAATGGGAGAGGAGGAGGGAAAAAGGTTAACAATGAATTTTGTTTCAGTATTAGACTTCAATGAAGTGGAGAGCATGCCACTTGCTCACAAAGGGAGGTGATTTGTGGAATTTTTCATGGACGGTCTCGTACGTTCTGTTGTGAGAATGCAGCTGGATCTTGTCCCAGTCCCTTCGATTTATCTGTACGCTGTGGGAATAAAAAAAAAAATGTACTGGCTACGCCAAAGTCTCCCTGCCGTGAGGTCCTGTGTATTGTCAGTGTCTGGGCGGGAGTGAGTGCTCAGAGAGCCTTTGGTTTGTCCCCCAGATGGAACACGGCTCTCATTGCCTGCTCTGACTTTCCTTTTTGCCCAGGCTTTGTTGCCAGGTGAGGAGTACTGAAGGCTCAGTCTGATCTGGGAGCATCTTCTTACCAAGTTCTGTTTAAAAAAGCCCCACAAGGCTGCCACAGCCCCGTTCCCTTACATAAAGCAGACCCCAGCCTTGCAATAGTGGGTGTATTTGTGTATCGTCTCGTCCATGCCTTGCAGGGAGGTTGAGGGTTCCCTTGCTGCAGGGGTGTTTGAGGTTTTTAACTTGGATTTTAATTCTGATGGTAACATAGAAACTCTCACCTGGAAGATGTTGGAAACTCATCTGAAGTCCCGTGTGACAAGGTCACAATTTTAACAGAGAATGGGTTTTTCTGCAGGTATTCAGAACGAAGCCTGACAAAATGTGTTGGGATAACAATAGAGACCAGACCCGATTACTGCCTGAAGCGGCATCTGAGTGACATGTTATCCTACGGCTGTACGAGGCTGGAGATCGGGGTGCAGAGCGTGTACGAGGACGTGGCCAGGGACACCAACAGGTGAGAGGAAAGCTTCGGTGCGGAGCTGAGCGCGCCTGCTCGCTGCACGCCCATTTAACGCTGAATGTGGAACCACTGAGCTCCCTTCCTTCCTGTGTGGCCATACATCTGCTAAGAAAAACTACTAAACTTCGGTGGCTTCATGAATTTCTTTGTGATATTGTGTAGAGCATGGCATGAGGAAATGCAATTCTTTGTGATGTTTTATTTCAAACTCATTCTTTTCCTGTATTGTACACCTCTCTTTTTTTTTTCTTATTGCTTCATAAATAAATGCAGCTTCATGAACATGTACCCAGAGAGAGCTCATAGTTCTTGTTCTACGTAATTCATAATCTGTAGGTTTGAGCAGACACAATGCAATATAATCTACTGGAGGCACTTTCCCAGCACATTTCCTACACCAGATACCTTCTGCTGCTGCGTATCCGAGAGGAGAGCTGACACTGGCAAGAGCAGAGGGTGAGACATAGCCAGAAACAACACCCCTTGATAGATTAACTGCAGTCGTTCTAGGCATACAGTATCTCTAGGGATTGCAAAATATATTTTGCAAGAAGCCTGTGATTTATTCCTTGTCATCTTGGACCTGTGGCCAAAAGAACAGTTGTCCTACATAGGAGAGCGCGCAATACGTTGTTCAGCTCACTCCTTACAGGCAAGTAAGCCGATCTCTTTTTTTTTTTTTTTTTTAAATTGCGAGTCTCCTAATTCCATTGAGATTTTTGAAATAAGTTGCTTTTCTCTTTTTTTTTTTTTCACTTCTGACATTCATACAATTTGCCTTCATTTTTAGTACATATTCCAGTCACTTACCAAAGATGTTTAATAACCATAATCACATGTAATGACAGAGAGATTATGGTTCAGTAGGCAAAGCACATTATTGTTAATACCTACCTTAAAGGCTGTAGTGCAAAACTGAAAATGTTGGACGTTTTCTTTTACAGACTTAAAGAAAAAAATCCAAAATGAGCTTCCTCCTGGGGGTTTTGCTGTAGTATTGCCGGTGCATGGAAGCGCAGGGTGTCACTGCCATGAAATGGTCAGGCTCCGGGTCTCAGTAGGCAGGACAAGCCGTTCATTGAGTAGTCCAAGAGTTAAGAGCTAACATTTATAGGTGGTACCTTCCTCCTCTAGATGTCAGAGCTTTCCAAAGGAGAAGATCCATACTAAGGTATGTCGCTAGATCTCACTTTTAGGCTAGATGTAGTCATTTACAGTTAATTCTGACACAGATTGTAAATGTAACCATTTCTCTTCAGCTTTTAAGATCTTCTTTTCACCTCGAATCTTTCAAAGGTGTCCTATCCTGAGGTGGAACTGTGAAACCCCACTCAGCTCTCACTTCAGTCATCTTCAGTTTTCCTCCAGTTTTGTCTGGCACATCAGAGCTGGCACCGTAAATCATTCCAAGCTGTATGTCACTTTTGGCTTGTACGTCTGCTAATGAACCCTTGCTTTCCTGCCGGTGAATCAGAAGAAGGATGAAGTGGTATATTATTGACTTGATTTCACTCAGAAGTAGTTCTGTATAGAATTAGATTTTTCAAGGGCTTTCGAAGCTGCTTGCAGAATTCCTAAAAGGCTTTGCTGCAGGCTGTCTCGGAGCAGGGAAGACGCAGGCTGTTCGCTCAAATATCTCCTTCCAACTTTTTAGAACAATGAATTGGAATAGACTTTTAGAGAAGGGTGATTCAAGTTTCTCTTTCTTTTGAAATGACCTCATTTTGCTTCTGTTCTTCTACTTTGTGGGGGATGTGTTTTGGCTTTAAACTTTTAATATTTTGCTTGTAGCAAAATGTCAGATTACAACCAATTAGGCTAACTGTTTGGAAATTACTTTCTATTATGTTCCATAAGTCATTAGTGAGGTTTTTGAGTGCTTTTGGTGGCTGTGAGGCAGAAAAATATTCAAGAACAGATCTAGGCATCAAATAATCAAGTTATTGATGCAGCTCAAATTCCACTTCTAATAAGAAAATAATTTTTATTTATGAAGCAAGTCTCCATTTACTCCCCTCAGGCTACTGAAGGTCTTGAGTAATACTGTCCTTGAACAGTCTCAGAAAAACACCGTAATGCTTCTGAAAAAAATCATAAATAAAACCATAGTCATAAAACTACATGTGGGGATTTAACGGAGGCAGAATCTTCCAGTAAGAGGTCCTTAGGAGAAGGCTCTTTGGTTTGGTTGACGTTGGGTCTCGGCAGTAGGTGTGCATTTGTAGAGGTGCCCAGATGGTGTTAATTTTTCATCCAAAGGACTGTCGAGGAGAAGAGGAGTCACCTGCTGAGCTAATCCATTGGCAAAGGATTCCAAAAGATGGGGTGAACTGGTGTGAAAGTGTGCTGGGAAGAAGACAAGGATTGGAGAGGAAAGAAGGCAGCAGAAGCTGGGAGGATGGAAATGTCCAGAAGTGTCGGCCAGGAGTGGAAGAGCCCTCCCCGCTGGGGAAGAGCAAAGGGAAGGATTTTGTGGGAAGACTGTTCACAAGTGATGGGGACCTCCTAGGAGCTGTTTGTAGTGATTGCTGTTGCTGTTGTGGAGGCAGAAGGCAGCTCCCTGAGCTGTGGAGATAGAAGGAGAGAGGAGTTTGCTTGAGGCTAATGAGTTCTGTGAGATTCAAGCTTTGTTCCTGCTGTGGTTTGGGCTCCTGCTCTCTCCGAGCTCCTGTGGAGCAAGCCTGAGTTAGTTCGGTTTGATGTTGGTGGAGAAGAACATGAAATCCTCCAAGAGTCCTACTCCAGCCTATGTTTCGGAGGTTTGACATCTCTTAGAAGTTGAGAAGCGTTTATATTTCTCTAAAAGGAGTGCTTGAGAGTTTGGCAAGGGTGGTGCAGGATGATTTTCCAGCTGGTTGGCTTGACTTAGCCCCTGTCCTTCTTTTCTTCTTCTGTTGCTTTTGCTTCTGGTTATGCTTCATTTTGATTATACCCAGTCTTCAGCGCAGTGTGTCCTAGCTTGTGCAGTGCCATCAACTTGGGTCATTGCTTTACAAATGGAATTCCAGCAGCATTCCAGCGTTTCTGTGGCTTGAGTAGCTGGAGCCTTGGTGTGGGTCACCTGCTGTAGAAGCAGCCAACTGGACTAATTTGAACCCCTTTTGTAGACTTGAGTGGTGATAAACTGATAATGAAACTCAACGCTTCTCCCTTCCTAGAGAATAATCTCAATTAAACCTATCAAAATATGTCCTTTTCTGTATGATCCTGAATCTCTTTCCTCTTTTCCCAGAGGTCACACCGTGAAGGCTGTGTGCGAGTCGTTCCACTTAGCCAAGGACGCCGGCTTTAAAGTGGTGGCACACATGATGCCTGATCTTCCAAACATGGGGCTTGAAAGGGACATGGACCAGTTTGTTGTGAGTATGCCTTCGAATAACTGGGAGCTTCTGGTTTGTTCCAGCTTTTCCATCGAATGCTGCCTGTCTTTCTTAGCTCAGCTCTTAGTTACGATCCAGGCCAGAATTGTTTCTTAAGGACAAATAATTTAAAATTCATTTTTGAAGGTGGAGGGTGAGAAAGATTTGTTGAACTACTTCATCCAGAAAATTATATCCTTGCCTCATGAAAGACTGAGTCACTCGCGTCTCTGTGGAATATAGCTCTTCCATTAACTAGGGCTCTTGCTTTTTTTCCCAAGGTGGTTTTCTTTCCTTGGATTTAGAATAGTACGTGATTCAAAGTTAAAAGCATACTAACTTGAAGGTAATTAATTGCAAAGTGGAGTGTATAGGTGTATTGTATAGCAGCTCTGTTCTTGGCTCGGTGCTGTTCAATATCTTTACCAATGATGTGGAAGAAAATATAAAATTATATCTAGACAAATGGAAATGAGAAAAGAGCAAATGGTAAACAGTGTAGGCAATTAAACACTTTATCTGGTAGCATGGTAGATTTTTTTTTTCATTATTTAATTTTTTTTAAGTCAAAATTGGTCATCTTTTTAAAACAATAGAGAAGTTGCTGTCGTGATACAGGAATCACAGGTAGGTTTCCATGCAAGTTCAGACTGCGTGCTTTCTGGCACTTTTTTAAAAGCTATCAATGCGGGGGGGTATATTGATTAGAAGGACAGGCAGACAGCAGTGGTTTGTCGTGGTATGCTGCCAACAGGCATGGCTGGAAAGAAGCGATCGAAAACACAGCTGCACAGTACACAAAGGAAATGCTGAAAACTGTGGTAGGTACTTTCTGCGTGAGGGGTTTTGTGCAGAATTCCTTGAGTTCTTCATAATGTCATAGTACTTGGCAAATATTACGTTCACATGACAAAGTGAGAGGCTGGGGTAAAGTGATGTCCACAAAACTAGAGGTGAACTCTTGGACCTGCTGGAGCGGGGCCAGAGGAGCCACGGAGATGGTCCAAGGCTGGAGCAGCTCCCGTGCGAGGACAGGCTGAGAGAGTTGGGGGTGTGCAGCCTGGAGAAGAGAAGGCTCCGGGGAGACTCGGGAGGTAGGGAGGCACTCTTTATCGGGGGGGTAGTGATAGGACAAGGAGTAATGGGTATAAGCTGAAAGAGGGGAGATGGAGATGAGATGTGAGGAAGAAATGTTTTCCTGTGCGGGGGGTGAGGCAGTGGCCCAGGGTGCCCAGAGAAGCTGTGGATGCCCCATCCCTGGAGGGGTTCAAGGCCAGGCTGGATGAGGCTTTGGGCAACCTGGGCTGGTGGGAGGTGTCCCTGCCCATGGCAGGGGGTGGCACTGGATGGGCTTTAAGGTCCCTTCCACCCAAACCATCCTGGGATTGTATGATTTTAAGTCAGTGAGAGCTGAAAGTTAACTCAAAATTCCTGCCCCAGACTCTATTGCTCCTGGATTACCTTCCGAATAATGCTGAAGGAGGTGGAGTGTGGGCATTTTGTGTTTTCATAGAATTACTTGTGATGCAGGGTACAGCAAGCCTGAGTCCCTTACTCAGTATCTCAGGAAGTTGCAGCTGTAGTTCTGCGTTCTTTATGGGCCTGTGAAGTACTTCATCAGGGAAGTCGTATTAGGCTGGAGAGAATTTGAGGTGGAAGAATGGCAGTCCTGACAGAAAGATTGGAAGAGCTAGCCTTGGGTAAGAGCCAGCGAAGAGGAGACAGTGATCTAAGGTATGTACAAGAAGTAAAACTCAAGGGGGAGGAATTACTTAAGGCAGAATTACAAGCTTCTATAAAAAGTATTTACTGAGTATTATTTTTTTGCTGCTTATTCATGATGAACGGCTACGGCTTGTCCGCTGTTGGATCTGGTGTTGCTGTTGTTTCACTGCAGGAGATTTGGGGAGTCTGTTGAAAGGTATAACTTGGAGTGATGCTGGGCTGCCTCCAGTTTCTGCGGGCCAGCAGGCTCCCCTGCTTGTTAGGGAAGGGTAATGCCCTGCCCTGTGTTTTGTCCATCTTTTAATGGCAATTTTTGCAGAAATAGAAGAGGCAGAAGGCAAAGTTTTCAGAAAGAGGAGACAGTGGGGTGAAAAGGCTGGAATTGTGAGAGGGAGGATTAAAAGAAAGCTGGGAAAATGGTTGAACATAGAAAAACAAGAGAAGAAGACCGAGCAGAAAAAGTCAACTGGTTGAGACTGTTTCTGCCAGAGAAGTCTCTTGGCTTTAGGAGCTGGGAAAACCCGTGTGGATGGTGGGCCAGCCCCAGAACACGGCAGGGAGGAATTTGCACATCGGGATGGGGAAGGATGGGAAAAGGGAGGGTAGATGAGAATGAGGAACAAAGAGAATTAAGAAATCTTTCTACTTAAAAAAGGAAGGGCTAAGGTAAGATGGGACTTTTTTGCTGAAGGGCTGGAATTGTCAAAAAGGCTGGTTGGAGAGCCTGGAAATAGAAATGCAAAGCAGGGGGTTAAGAAAACGGGGTGGTAGTTAAAGAGGGGGAATTCGAGAGTACAGAGAGGGTGGTGGGGTGAAGACCAGCTCAAGTGACGGCCCCGTTAACGAGCTCAGAATTTTGAAGCGGGACTCGCAGATCAAATTAAGATTTGATGCCAGTGAACGTACCGAAGAGGAGTTGGAGGATGAGTAATCGGTGTGGAGGATGAAGCCCTCGAGAAGTAATGTGAGTGCTGCAGAGCGAGGCAGAGAAATGGGAGTTGGAGAGGCAGAGGGTGGGGAAGAGGTGATGGATCACACCACCACGGAGAAGAGCTGTACCTGTGTTGTTTTAAAGGAGGTATGGGAAAGGAGGGAAGAAGGAATCCAAAATGCCCGTGTTAGAAAGCTGCACAGGGTCCCCACCGCGATCTGAGACCAGACAGCACATGAAAATAGAGTTGTGTGAAAGAGGCGGCTGCGGAGTTGGTGCCTGGCTAAGTGATCGCTGCGCGATCGGAGAATGGAGCTGCAGGGAACGGGAGTGGAGAGGTTGTGGATCACTGTGACGTGTTTCAAGATGGAATGGGAAACAAGAGACAGCTATCCTCTTACCTTCTGCCTTTCTCATCCTATCTTAAATGCTTTATAATTTATTTTTAAAAGATCCTGTGTCTTAAATAGCAGAGAATAAAGGGTAAAAACAACCCTCTGGGGTTTTTTTTCCAAAGCTCTGCACTGGTGAACATAATACAGGTATTCAGCAGACAGTAATTCCTTCTTTCCCAGGAATTCGGCTAGACAGTGCATCCTCTATTTCCTACCTTAAAATTTCCTATCAAGCTTTTGCGTTATTTTAATAACTTATTTCTAGGTTGTGATGTATAAATGTTAGTCCATACTGGTAAATATTTAGACACTTTTACTACATAGAAATAATGTGAGAGCAAAGGAGAGCATCTGTTGTGTTCTTGCAGCAGCACCAAGCTGCTCCTGGGCAGCAGTGGTGTTCTTTTGTGCAGTATTCTCCTAGTTCCCAAAAGCATCATCTTCCTATAAGATACTGCTGACTTTTTGGGACAGACACGCCTGTGGCTTATCAAGGATCCGTCTAGATTTTTGATTTTGTAGTAGTTGTAAAGAAGTTTGGAAAAAAATTGATTATTTATTGTGATACTGACTTCCTCCTCCTTTCTAGCCACCCTACTTGTCAGACCAGGGAAAGGTAGGACAAAAAGGAACTAGATGACTTTAGAAGGAGGTCTGAGCACCTTGCCTTCATTACCAGTTGATATATTAAATGCAGGGGCTTCTCCTGGGAAGATAATAACTTGCTGATTGTGCTGACTGCGTGCTAAAAATACTGGGTGCTTCTTCAAATTGAACAGGTAATTATGGTTTCAAGAATAACGTTGCTTCTGTCCCTTCTGACCTATTGATTTTTGAAGAGTTTCCTGCTACTTCCACCCTAGGATGCCCATCAGTTACTCTTTTGCAAACGTACCTAGGTTTTTAAAGTTTTGTGTGTGTGTGTGTATAGCAACTGTTTTTCTGGAGAGTTTATTAATAATTATTCAGAACTTTACTTTATTGATAGGAGTGAGTATATGGTGGTGAGGCCGTGGCCCAGGGTGCCCAGAGCAGCTGTGGATGCCCCATCCCTGGAGGGGTTCAAGGCCAGGCTGGATGAGGCTTTGAGCAACCTGGGCTGGTGGGAGGTGTCCCTGCCCATGGCAGGGGGGTGGGACTCGGTGATCTTGAAGGTCCTTTCCAACCCAAACCATTCTGTGATTCCATATGATTCTATGATTAGCTCTTTTGTTGTATGTATATATTCTTTTTTTCCAGCAAGTGGCATGCTTTTTGCCTGCCTTCATCCTGAAGATCATCACAGTTACTTTTTTTTAAAGAGGGTGGATGTGCTAGTCCTGTGTCCCAGTTCTGTTGTGCTTCCCCACTCCTTCCCCCGTCATGCCTCTTTCCTTCCCTTATTATTGATTCTTTTTATAGCCTCAGAGGGTTTCCTTTCAACCTCAGGTCTTTCCACCCCATTCCACAGATGGGAAAACGCTGCAGGGAGGGAGTACGCTCTGCTTCCTCCCACCACCCGCGTCGTTGTGCCAGAAGCATCAGGTAGTGTCCGTGTACACACACACACACTCCGCGACTTATTGTCGGGAAATGCGAGCGTAACAGATAAGACTGATTCGCAGCGCCTCACGTAGCAGGTGGTCGGAGAAAATAATTAGAATAATAGCTAGAATAAATCACAGACTCAGCGGGAATAATGGAATTGTTACCAGAGCAGACACCTCATTCTGCGGAACGCAATAAACACTCGGCTTTGCTGTTGTAGCACGAGAGAGATGAGGTGACTCTAGGGGTAAATGCTTGGGAGGATTCATGAATCACACTTGCCAACAGGGCTACCAAGCAGAACTTTGGATTTAAGCAAAAACTTTAGGAGGCTAAAGAATTCCCAGGGTGCTGTTACTAATTCCTCGTTCTGTTTCTCCAGAGCCACTGAGTGACAATAGTGTAATCAACAAACTGTATCTGCTCTGGAATAAATATTACTAAGCTGGTAACATTTATTAACGGAGAAGATATTGCTGTGTTTGCCTTTATCTTATTTTATTTTGATGGGCTTTGCCCAAGCATGATTTACTCTTGCTGTTCCTCTTGGTTGTCCAGCAGGGATGGCTGGAAGCCCATCTCAGACAACTTGAAAGACCCTTCGTAGATGAAATAAATCTGGGGAGCAGAAAAAAAGGAGATGGAACTGGGAGGAGAGCTAGAAGATGAGAAATTTCAAGTGTGGGAAGTGTCATGGGAAGTGTCATAGCAAATTGCTGGCAGAATCCTCCGGATCTGAAGGCACTAGGGAGCTGGTGGATGCTGCCCGGAAACATCAGATAGGCTTCCAGTTGCTCTTTTTCCTTGAAGAGATCCATGAGGAGGTCCTGTGGCTTCACTGTGTCCGTCTAAAGTCTCGTATAAATATAATTATGAGGACAGAGGCATGGGCAGGGCCATTTAATGGTTGGTCCTGGAGACAAGTATCAGACTGAAGAGATTTTTGGTTCAATTCAGCAGAGCCATTCTTATTTTCTTTAAATCAAATGCAATCATTGAATGATTTTAATCTCATGAAAATTCTTTTTCTTACAGTCATGTGTCAGGCTGGTTTGTTCCCTGGAGGAATTGCAAAATAAGCATTTCCCAGAAATAGGCTAATTTTCGTGAAATGCCTGATGCCTCTATGGTCCAAGTGTAAGTTATGCAGAGGGCTACAGCCTCCTTGGGTGTGTTGAGCAGAGAGAGAAAAAAAATAGTCCAGTGATGAGTGGGTAATATGAGTGTCCTCTTCACAATGTGTTTGATGTTGCTGTAAAATTGTAAATACTATTGTTATCGCCGTTAGCTGTAAATAAGGAGATTCCTGAGGGCTCTCATTTTTACCGAGGAGATGAAATTCATAATGAAACTAATATATTGCACCTCTATCAGAAGCTTTTAATCACTGTAATAAAAGACAGTTAAACTGTTGATCTCCATTGATTTTTACTCTTTTGGGAAGACAATTATCTGTGTTTTTAAATAGACCTTTGAAATGTTTAGTGGGGTAAATGATTTTCCTTTCAATTCCTACCGAACATCTCATTGAAACACTATTATTGGCAGGTAGCCAGCATTACCTCTGAAAATTTGTCTTTTTTTTTTTTTTTGTGGGCACATTTACAGAAACAGATTAAGCGGTGTTTAATGATCACTCCTTCAGTCACTAGAGCTCTTGGAGTCTTAGTAAATGTTAGAGCTAAAAAGCTCTTAGCTTTAGAAACAATTAGAGTTTCATGAACTATGGACAACGCCGCGGTAATTTTTATGTTAATGAGAATCATGGTAGTAAGGAACGCTCTATTTTTAGAAACTATTTTCACAGATAATGGCACTCATATTTCTGTGGATAAAATATCTAGAGAAAGCCCCAGCGCGTGGCCACGTCTGCAGATGGTCAAACTGCACACAAAGCTGCTCTCCCTCTCGGTGTCTGTGCAGAAATGACTATTTGCTGCGGCTCTGGGTACGTTTCCTATAAAGCAGCTCAGATTCTCTCTGGATATGCCCAGCGTAAGAAAGAGAAGTGCAAGCTGCAGCCCTTGCTGTGACGGTGTGCAGGAGCAGGATAGCTGAATGAGCTGGATAGTGCCGGTAAAACTGGTCCCTTATCATCTGCATCCGTGCATGATGTGGATAGAGCGTCACAGTTTACACCACAAACTGCAGAGGACGGGGGTTTCGGTAGCAGCACGGTCTTTGCTACGTTCCCTTGTACTGCACACAAACAGTACGTCTTGCTCTACCATTAGCATGGAGATGATAAATTGCAGGGCTGGGTGGAAAAAATGCATTTATTGTGGGGCTTGGATTGCCTCCTTTGTCTTTCTGAATTAGTATTTTGTCCACACACACGGTTTCCTCCAGCAGGCCAGCCACAAAAGTTATGACAATAACACCCGCTGCCTTTGCAAACAGCCATTCAGATGGAGCTGCTGCAAACTCTGCAGGTACAGCTGAGACCCTTTTTCTACCTGGACTAAAAGATAATTTCTGCACTTAACAGACAGCTGAGGGTTGCACGGGCTCTTACAGTTGCTCTCGACTCAGGTGGTGGTTTTTCAAGCCAGCATTCAGAAGTTTGGGCTCTTTGACTACGGCCCTTTGCTGCTAGAGTCGCTAACGAGCGTATGGCTGGGAGCATGCAGCCGGATGGGAAGGAGCCCAGGAATACAGGGATGTGTCTTGGATAGAGAGTGCAGGTTTGCCAGGCGTTTAGGCAGAGAGCATCGCTCAGGAAAAGATGTATTTTACCACAAATCATCATTAGCAACTCAACGCTTGTCATCAGAGTGGTTAAACCATGATGTCCAAATGAAATCTTTGAGGACTTAGTTGTTGGGTTTGTTTTGTTTTTTTGTTTTGTGGGTTTGTTTTTTTTTAAATGAAAAAAGCATAGTGGAAAAGCATAATGGTTTTATTGTGAACATAATAAATGAGAGAAGCTTTTTCAGGGCTGAGTGCGGCGGGAGAGAGCACGTGGCTGTATCGATGCTCCTTGTGGAAAGGAGAGGTCTGATGAAGGAGGATTAGATGATCACAAACGTTCTGCAGTTGCTGGTCTCAATGGTTTTTAGAGTAGAAACCCTGCTTTAAAGGGATCTGTGTTGCAAAACTTGTGAACTTAAGACAATGAAAAATGTTATATTTCCCTAGGGAACAGCTGACCCTCCCAGAAACACAAAGACCAGAATTTTGTGCTTGGTGAAGGTGAAGGTGAAACTTCACAGTGAATTGATCGAGGTATTCTCATGGGTTTCTCCAAAACTGCGTAATAAATGGAGACTCACTCGGAGCACCTGCAAGACGAAGCAGATGGGGCTGCTCGGTGCGGTGAGCACAATCTGGAGAGATTTGTCTTGGTGTTCGGATAGACCCTGTGTTCAGGAGTCAAAACCACGCTCCAAGGTCATGCTGCTGATGCCCAAGGCTTCTGCCAAATGTTAAATGTCTCTTCTTATTATTGGGTTGTATTCTAGCGGTGCCGGGGACTGTCGCAGAGTAGGATCTCCTTGCTGTAAGTTCTGTGCAAGCTTGGAGAGCGCAGCTATCCAACAGAGTTAGACAGGAGGCAACCTGTGGATCCTGCCAGCCCAGGGGTAAAAAGAGATGATGGGATGGGATGGGATGGGATGGGATGGGATGGGATGGGATGGGATGGGATGGGAGGTGTGTTCCCTCCTCATCTGGCAGCAGCAGTTTCCGATGCCATGCAGAGAATTAGGGTATCTGTGACACTGGAGTGTGTAGTCTTGGGAGATAACTCGCTGAAGACACCTTCACATCTGTGGCCTAAATGTTCCTATTAACTTGTCTCCACTGTAATTGTTGCTTTGTACCCCAAGAGCAGTTTGTTCCTGGGTTTAACGTGATGAAGTGTTCTTACCGAAGCTGAAGGTGGTGAAGCCTTTTCTTATTTGACATTCAGAGTCTACATATGGCATTATAGACCATCCTACAGTAAGCATATAGATTATTCTATTAAGTGACAACCAAGAACACGTCTGTTTTTCTTCATGTGTGCTATTGCACTAGTTCAGTAAGACATATCAAGGTCTTCAGTGATGTGCTCCTGATAAACTTCTTCAGTATTTTGAGCGTTGTCTTTTAGGAGTTTAAAGACTAGCAAAATGAATATGCAAAATTAATAGGAAAAAATCTTTTCTGTTTCACCTCCTGTGCATTACCGTGCTACAATCTCTGCTGTGTTTTTTTCTGCGTACTGATATATGCTAGTGTTGGAGAGATTTGCAGGTGGATGGGCTAAAAATAGATGTTCATCATTGCAAAACTGATCCTCTTATGGCAGAAATGTTGGGGTTTATGTCACTGTTTTCTTGGCTTAGTAGTTCCTATGATCATATTTATATACTATAGGGTGAAATTTGACAACTCGAATGTGTCAGGAACTGAAAGGATTTTATTACATAGCTGGCAATAGTCAGGAAAGTTATAACAATTAGCTGGAAAATGGTCTTTCCTCCCTTGATTGCAGAGTGCTTTACAGGTGCTCCCAGGAGAGCTGGAAATTTGGATTATCTGCTCTAGAAAGTTTTTGCCACGTCGTCCCATCTGTAGGAGGTTTTGTCATGAGTGCAGATATTAAGCAGAAGTGACTTGATTTCTCTCTCCTTTATATTAACCTTTCAATCAGTTTTATAGAGATTCATGACACCATAGATAAAGGAACATGCATTTCAGAAGAACATAATTAAAAATGTTGCCATGCTGTCCCGTGTCTGCATCCCACATCACTGATTCAGCAACAGGATTTACTGATTGCACTGGAATGTCACTCCTCCAAAGAACATTTGAACGGACAGAGAGTGTTGGTCTTTGAGGAGAGATAACACCTGATGGACCTCAGAAACAGTGGTATATTTGGCACAAGTCATATCAACAAACCATCTTTATATAAACCCAGGGCGTCTTCGGGAATTCCCCAGGTCATGTTAGAAAAATGTTTCAATTGTATTTTAATTCTATATATTTAAAATAAGTGTCAGGTAAATTGAAGAGGGGGTATGCACGCGTTCAGCAGAACAACACGCTCCAGCTTGCTGCCGGTGAAATACTGGAGAGTTTGCTTGCCTTTCCCAGAGGGCTGATGTGCCTTATCATCCCTGAGAGCTCTGCATTGTGTCCCTGTCCACGTGGACTCTGCTGGCTTTGCACGCAGGGCGTGTACCATTGCAGTATGTAACGTATGTGCACTTATAGAATTATAGAATCAAAGAATCCCGGAATGGTTTGGGTTGGAAAGGACCTTAGAGATCATCTTGTTCAACCCCCCTGCCATCTCCCACCAGCCCAGGTTGCCCAAAGCCTCATCCAGCCTGGCCTTGAACCCCTCCAGGGATGGGGCATCCACAGCTTCTCTGGGCACCCTGGGCCACTGCCTCACCCCCCGCACAGGAAAACATTTCTTCCTGAGATCTCAATCTCCCCTCTTTCAGCTTAAAATTATTACCCCGCGTCCTATCACTCCCCTCCCTGATCAGGAGTCTTTTCCATCCTTATCCCACCGAACTAAATCCTTCTCATTATCACGAGTCAGAGTCTGCAAACAGACGATGTTCAGAGCAGCTAACAATAGTATCTTACCATGTTCTGGTAACTTAATAGGAAGTCCAAGGTCACATAATTGAAAGATACTGATGTTAAGTGACTTTAAAATGCCCACTTCCCAGCTTGCAGTTGGCACCGCATTTCCCCGCTTCCCCGGTGCCGCCTGGTGCTTGGCCGGGTGTGCGTTCCCCGGCTGCTGCGGGGGCAGGAACAGGCACGGCTCCGTCTGTGCTTCTCGGTCAGTGGGCCATTGGCAGTGCCGGTGAATGCAGATCCTATCATTACATTTTAATTAGACTAGCATTTACAAGAAAGAGGGGAAAATGCAAATTTAGATTTAAAACGGGGCCACATTTTTGAGCCGTAAGCTCCTGTTAATGCACATAATTAAACTACTCAGCGATTGTGCGTTCCCTGTAGAGTTGGAAGTGTCATCCGGCACCGGCGCTTTCAAGTGCTACCAGTATTCGTAGTTATAAATAATCCAGCTGATGGAGATAAGGAATGCTGTAATATGGAGAGGTAAGATAATGTTCATTTTAATGGAGCCAGACGTGAATTTAATCATCTATTTAATGCCGGGACTGTAGCAGAGGAACCAATTCAAGAATCAGGTTGAATGGCACCTTATTTCTAGTGGACAGTCATTAAAAAATCAATTTTGGTGACCTTTATTTTTAACAAATCCTGACATTTTAGTAAATCCTTTTAAAAAATTACTGTGTTTATCCCATAACTGATATCTTCCCCAACAGTTGAACATCTTGAGAGCAAGAAGATTAAAGGTGGCAACTGAATTTTTGGTCTGGAAAATGTTGAAGTAGAATCCCATAAAATGATATTTTTCTATTTTTGGAGAACTGCAGCTTTGGAGTGTCTTCAAAACAAGTTTTTAATTTGTTCTGTGCTTAAAGTGGTCAGTAAAATCAGATTAAAACTGCAAAGTATAATCTTTTGATATCGACTGAGGTGTCTTGAAAATGGGACCAGAGCGCTGTGTGGTCTCATTGTGATCCCAAATCATTTGACCTTCCTGTTGGACCTCTGAACAGATGCAGAGGTGACTAACAGGTTTTCTATTTAAAAATATTATTGCAAAAGCACATGAAAGTGAAGTATTGGAGTTCAGGACTCCTGATTCTGTCCCCTCTTATATTCTGATCGTTTTTTGGTTCACATAGTGTTAACATTGACTTTGGGGTTTCAGCTGATGCCTGTTTTCTTGGACAGGAGTTACAATGTCATTCAGGTTTGAAGACTCAAAGCGATTGATGGGAGTTGGGCAAGAGAATTCCATCATGGACTGTGATGTGTCTGCCTTGATGGAAAAATCAGTGACTTCTTGGCATCGAAATGACTAATTTTATACCCGTTGGACCCTGATTATTCATAGTGGCAGTGAGTTTATGAGGTGGTGGATGAATGGATCCTATAGATGCCATTAGCTTTAATAACGGGGAACTTCTACAACAAAGGCATATGCTACTAAAATCAATTACTGTTCTCATAAAACACGTTAGCGGCTAACTTGTGTAACCTTGTAGAGTGAATGTGTGCTGATGGGATCTTATTAAGATTCATTGTTAGTAATTCACGGAGCAGCTGTTCCTAGGAGTAAAGGATGTTTAATGGAGCTCAGGTAAAGCAAAAAAAAAAAATAGTGAATTCCAGGATTCTCTGGTTACTCATATTTACTGTGAAAAAGTGCTCAACCTTTCTCTAGTACTGCAAAAGATGGGCAGGGTTATGAGAGATGTTATTTTAGGGTATGAAAAGGTTTGTATTTATGAGCCTCCAGATCACTGAAGTTCCAGCTGATCTGAATTGACCTTTTTTTTAAATTACAATTAAACCACTGTGATAACCTCTCACATCCTGTCCATCGTCTACATGTGCAAATTTAAAAATTTTACTCTAGCATCCGTCTTTATTATACGAGACATGTTAAGTGCTGGTTGGCTTAGTCTCCAGCTAGAGGGGAGAAAACTTCAAAGAAAATCGGTTTAGTAGCTTTGAAGTTGTCCGTGCTTCCATTTGGAATATTCATGCCGCATCCTCGAGTGATTCAAAAAGACTGGCGATACGTAAGGATCCCTTCTCTCTAGGTCATCTTTCACCTCTAACTTCCCGGTGCATTAGCAGATGTGGGTTTAAGCCCTGGTTGAGCGCTTGCCAGAGCCGGTGGAGAGCCTCCTGTTAACTCTGGTGATGCTGTGGATGGTGGGCTCTGGAACAAATGTTGTTTAAAGGATTGAATTTGTTTTGGCATTAAACTGTTCTGAACGTTTTTATCAGTTGAAGACACCTTTTAAGGTGTCTAATTAAAAAAAAAAAAAGCAACAATTCCTACTAAAGCTTGGCATGTGTTAGCATTTTATAGTTCCTTTGTTTCATGAGAGACTTAATCAAAACTGTTTGTAAACGGGAAAAGGTTAAGCCTTTAAATATGGGGATTTACAGAAGCTATTTAAAGTTTACCACTGGAAAAAGGGGCTCAGGAAAAAAAGGAGACACTGCTTTGTCATATTGCGTGAAATTAATTACTTTGGAAATAATTAAACTCGAGGAACATTTTGAGAAATAGTTTAAGAAATAAATATGAAAATATGTTAATTTTTTAAAATGCCAGCATTGCTGAAATATGAAGTAGCATTATCAGCGAGTTTAATATATTGACGTAAAATGTGCAGTGTGTATGAAGCGGCAAAATTCACGGTGCGGTTAGAAACCTTAACTTCTGACCTTGCCTTTGACTGGGGGATGGCTTGAACTCAGTGCTGTGTCGATGCCTGCCTTCCATCTGCAATGGAAATCAGGGGGTGTTTGAACATTCTGACCGGTGAATCATGCACACAAAAAAATTGTTTGAATGTTAACACATAACCTTACTGGGAGCCTTTTTTTCCTTGCTGGAATGATTTACCTTTGTAGATGTCACTGGGGAAGCATCGTTGCGTCCGTACCTTAATGTCTTTCTCTTCTTCAGTGCCACTTGGCCGAGGAGCTCCTCTCGTCGGAACAATCACCTCTTACACCATTTCCTTATTCCTTCTTTCACAGTCGCTTTGTTTTACATTAGAGCACCTCTCGCCACCCACAAAAGATGGGAGGCTGTCCTTTTGGGTTGTTCCAGGACAACAAGACCCTGAATTATTTTTCTGACCTTACGCTACCTCATAGGTGATATGACTTTGGGTTACACATCTTCTTCGGCTGGCTGCTTTGAAAATGGGTCCGGTGATGTATTTTTTTCCCCCCCCTCTTTGCATCTTGAGCATCAGATGCACACCAGGGCCAGCATAGAAGAAGTGGTGAGGGTGGTCAGGCAAGGGCAGAGCACATCTGCCTTTTCTGACAGCCGCCAGTGACAGTATTGACCCATAAAGTCAAACTGAACCCTCAGAGCAGAGGGGAGGAGACACGCTTCCAAGAGATGCATTAAGCAGACATAATGGTCCCCTGCTGTCACACGGGGGCAGATCCTGTTTCTGACCTTACTTCCCTACTGGGGTTGGACTCGATGGTCCTGATGGGTCCCTTCCAGGTTGAGATATTCTGTGATTCATCAGCGGTGCTGAATAGACCGCTCCGTAACCCAGCCCAAGGCTGGAACAAAAGAAAAGCTCTCTCCTCAAAATGCTGGTTGGGTTCTCTCTCATTAGCGAGGTGAGTCATCCTGGTCCAGGGCCCACCAGGAACGGAGCTGGCACGAGGCTGGGAGCAGGACGGCGTGGGCAGGGCAGGGAGCCATCGCATCTGCTGCTGGTGGAGCTGCAGCACAAACCAGCCAGAGTGCCTCCAGATAAGTCACCCGTGTCCTGTCCTGCGTCCTCCCGTGCGAGGACAGGCTGAGAGCGTTGGGGGTGTGCAGCCTGGAGAAGAGAAGGCTCCGGGGAGACCTTCCAGCACCTTCCAGTGCTGAAAGGGGGCTACAGGAGAGATGGGGGGGCTCTGGATCAGGGGGTGCAGGGACAGGACGAGGGGGAACGGTTTGAAGCTGGAAGAGGGGAGATGGAGATGAGATGTGAGGAAGAAATGTTTCCCTGTGCGGGGGGTGAGGCAGTGGCCCAGGGTGCCCAGAGAAGCTGTGGATGCCCCATCCCTGGAGGGGTTCAAGGCCAGGCTGGATGAGGCTTTGGGCAACCTGGGCTGGTGGGAGGTGTCCCTGCCCAGGGCGGGGGGGGACTCAATGATCTTTGAGGGTCCCTTCCCACCCAAACCGTTCTGTGATTCCATGACTTTATCCATGGTCCAGATCTTGTTTTGTCTCTTAAACTGACTCGGTTGTCCTTTCTGGTTGTGAGGATGTGTATAAATGGCTCAGGAGGCTGGTCTGCATGGAAAAGATATTTTTAAACTGTTTTCTTTTTCTGTCTGGGTTAGCTCTCGGGTCTGTTCTGCTCGGCAGCCGCACAGCAGGGCCGTTGGGCAGAGGCTGCTGCCGCTGGCCCCAGGCTTAAGCAGGGAGTCTGCCAGCACCCGCCTGGGGTGACGCGCTCCTGCCGCTCCTCTGACCTTCCTCGCCTCTTCCTGTCCTTGTGCTGGATCCAGCATGCCTTCGAGCCTGTGCAGATCCATTTGGGTGTGCTTAAGCTAGCAGCAAACCGTTTGCTGCTTTTTCCTGTGTTAAAATAAGGTTTTGTGAAGCACAGTGAGGTGGGGAGGTCCTGCTCCCAGCAGGCTGCTAAGGGCACTTTATTCCAACATTATCCCAACGTCAGGGCTTGCTGGAGCACTCCAGGAGCTGGGTTAGCCCACAGCAGCAGTAGGAAATGGGGCAAAATGTCCAAGTGGGTCTGGGCCACGTGAATGTGTTGAAGCACTTCAGCAAAGTGAGGACCAGCGGCAGCGCAGCAACTGGTGGGACCACGAGAGCCCGCCGTTAACTCAGCTTAACAAACTTGTATTTATGTTTTTTTGTATTGCTATGAGAATAGCGTGCTGGAGAGGGATCAAGCAGCAGATTTCAAGTGTGCATAGGTCTAATCTAGAAGGAGATGTGCCCCGTAGATGCTGTTATAATGAGGGCCATGTCATCACTTAGTCAATGTAATGGTTGCCTGGTTCGGCGTGCCTTGCCTTGTTTTTTATTTTTGTAAGTGGTTTTATTTTAATTGTCATTACTGAAATTTAATCTGCAAAAAAAAAAAAGTGATTGTTGTATAGCGCCGTTTAATTTGCAGTTCTGTGCTGGGATTTAGTCATAGGAGTTAGCAGGAGATACAGTTTGTCCTCCCATTCTCCAGGATTGTTCAGAACATCATTGTAGAATAAATCTGTTTTTCTTCATTGCTATTCAAATGATGTGTCCCAGACACATTGATTAATCTCCAAATGTGGTCTGCTGAGATTGAAGATAAGTACACTCATTCCTATTGTTCTAATTCTGAGCCGAATCTGTTACAATAAATGGTGCGGTATCTATTGAATTCATGCTGGAAGGTAGAAGTAATGTACAGGTTTGACTCGCAGCATTGTCATGTGGATTTTTTTTGTTCAGTAGCCTTCTCTTTAAACTGAGAAGATACTCTTTTTTATTTAAAAAAAGTCATAAACTGATAAATACTAGCAACTCAATGTAAGCCAGTAATTCTTAAACCGCACTTAGAATTGTCTTTTACAAAATCTATCTTGAAATTGGCTTTGTTGGGGTACTGATGCTCCGGGAAATGTAATTTGTTTTACCCTAACTGGCTTTTTTTGTTCTACTTTTTCAGGAGTTTTTTGAGAACCCTGCTTTTCGCCCAGACGGTATGAAGCTCTACCCAACACTAGTGATCCGTGGCACTGGTCTGTACGAGCTCTGGAAGACTGGAAGATACAAGAGCTACCCGCCCAGCACTCTTGTGGATCTGGTGGCCAGAATCCTGGCCCTCGTCCCACCGTGGACACGTGTCTACCGTGTTCAGAGGTAATTTTCTCTGGTGGGCTTTGTATCTTGATTTATTGCACTTGGAGGGATTCTTACTCTGACCCAACCTTTTATTATTTTTCAGCCGTAATCGTTAGTGCACTAAAGATTTTTTTAAACTGCTTCTAATCTGTTCAGAATGGGAAAGGCCAAGTAGAATGAGCAGCTATGTAAATTGAACTGTCTCTCTAATACACCCAGAAACCTCCACATTTCTGGAGTCCCTGCTTTCGCTGCCGGCCAGACAAGAGCATGGAATGTGGCACACGCAGTACTTTGGTGATATTGATGGATAATTGCCTCTTGGCCGTGGGTGAAGTTTCTTGTGTTTATTGCAGGGGCTGCGAGGTGTGTCATTTTTTTTGGCTATAGACACTTCCTTTCTTTCCCCGTGGCTGTTGCGGGGTTCTCATAAACATACTCTGGTAATGCCGTTCTTTCCGGTGCTCACCTCCCAGGGCGATAGATAATACTTCCATTGAGTGCTGCGGGGTCTTCCTTGGATTATTTTTCTTCTGTTATCTCCTACATCTGCCTGATATTAGGAAGAGAGGCTGTAGCATACTTCCTATATTTGCATGTACAGACAATATTCGGTTGGCTTCCAGCTACGGGAGCTGGAAACGGCGCCAACGACGAGTTCTCCAACAGCATGTAGGATGAGAAAACCTTGTGCATTAGACCTCACCTGCCTGGACTTCTCAAAGGCATTTATTTGATTTTGTGCCCTGTCAGAAATGTGATGGAGTGGGGATAAGCAGAGAAACGTGGTAGAGAAGAAAGCAGCTGATGGCAAGAAACACTGGGTGGCTTTGCCAAAGAAAGAATGGACGCGGGGTTATTAGTGGAATGTCTCAAATATACATTTCAAAATGAATCTTGCTCAAAATTGTATTTATTTACAATGATGCAAGAAGTAATAGGGCATCGAGGAAACTGTGGAGGGCTGGGAAGCATCACTGGAAGAGAGAGGATGCACAGGCGGGATCCGGCGGTGGTGAAGGTGGAGTGGTAGGAATGGGGTGAGATGCAGGTCAGGGAGGTTTGGGGTCAGACTCGGAGGGGGTTTTGCTGCAAACGGTGAGATCACCATGTGAGAAGAGCAGAGGAGGAAAAGTTCTCAATGTCTTGGTCTGTCATATGAATAAGTCACTGGTGAATGCAGCTGTGAAAAGTGTCGTTCTTCAGGGTAACTCTTCTTAGAGATGGAGGTATTAATGCAGCAGCCAGACGGGGCTTTGGTAAGACCTTGTCTGGAATAATCCCCGTCTTCAAGACAATGAGCTGTGGAAATACGTGCAGAGGAGCATCAACCTTTTGTTTAACCAAACCATTCTGTGATTCTCTGATCTTCGTTAGTGTGAGGAACTGGTGGTTGTAGGTGAGCTCAGAGAAGAAGGAGGTGATACTGTTGAAGAAAGCAAAACAGGGATTACAAGAAGTATCTGCTTGGTTCCCCCAGGCTTTTCACATCCCTTGTAGGAGTGTTACTAAAGTGAAAGCTCTTGCCTTTTCTCCCTGCACATCTTCTTCCTCCTCAGTTCCGCTGTAGACACAATGGTCCGTTTGTTCGTCGTGCTGTCACCGTAGCATCGTACCTGAAACGAAGAGATTTATTCTTAGAGGATGGCGTGAGTTTGCAGCCTAGCGGGTCTCCTCCTGAGGAACACAAGTCTTTGCTTGGTGTGCTGGTGTGCCTGAGCTCGGCTCTGATTTCTTCTGCCAACAGCAGCAGCCTCCATCCAGCTGTCACCCGGTTGTCGGTTATTATGTTCCAGTGGAATAGCTGTTTTCTTACTGACTGGCTCACGTTATCTGAAACTTGTTTGCGGTGATTACAGATTTTTACACCTCCAGTGCGAAGTCCAAAAGCTATTACTTTGATCTAAATTGCTTTCAAGGCCATTGTGTGACTCTGTAACAGAATAATGAACAAAGCCAGACTTCTAAAAACATTTCTGGCCTGTTCCCAGCACTGTTTTACAGAGGGATAGCGACTTTTTGCCATTCTCCATCACTGCCCCAGGCCCTTTCCATCTCCCTCCACAAGCCCTCCATCCTTCATATCATGAATTTCAGGCTGTATTTCCACAATCCTTTCAGACTCAGCTTGTTCCCCGGACGGCGAGTTATCCCAAGCTCTCTATGTACGAACTGGCCATTTGATACATGCTTTCAGGTTTTTTTTTTAGCAAACACCACTGGAAAAAAGACTGACCTATCTATGCCCTTACTAGGGCCACTGTTTGGGATCTCTGTGCCCTAGTACCAGGTTTTGGGGAGACATAAGGGACTCAATATTGTTGCAGTCGCTCACATGCTGAAAATAATCAGTTGGGTGAGCGTGGGAGAGGTGTCGATGACAAAGCACTCACAGAAGTCTTTCTGCTTCAGGAAACAGGGTTAAATATGTTTTTTTTTTAAAAAAAAAGGTGCTGTTGCTAATGGCTGAATGGAGGAGAATATATCTTCCAGGGTTTTTTGTAACTAGTCAGAGATCATAGAATCATAGAATCCCAGGATGGTTTGGGTTGGAAGGACCTTCAAGACCATTGAGTCCCACCCCCTGCCACGGCCAGGGACACCTCCCACCAGCCCGGGTTGCTCAAAGCCTCATGCTTGATACTGTATTCTCATGAATATTTGTGACCCTCATTATCACCCAAGTGCTTTGCTGTATGAGAAGGTGTGAAGTGACAGTAGTGGTGCACACCTCGAGACTTTGATGGGTCGCGCTGTTTTATATGGTTGTTATTTTCACTGTACTGATGGGGCCGCGTAGATATGAAGAAATAAAGTACCTCACTCAGCCGAGATCGTATAATAAGCTGAGAGGAGAGCAGACCCAAGGTCTTTAAACTTTCCCTTTGTGCTTCAGTCAGCTGCCTCACAAGTGCCTATAATGCAAAATGTTTGAAAATAGGAGATTAAATAAGCCCTGTTGAAGCTCCTGGCAAATTGCACATTAACTTTAATAAGGTTGGGATTTAATCCCCGGTATCCCTGAATTTGTTTCGCATTTTAACGAGTCCTAAGATCACTGGTACAGTGCTGTCTTGTGGCTGTTCAAAACAGGCACTTGGTGTGTATGCTCACAATGCACACAGGGCATTCATTTAAATACTCTGCCCTAGTCTGAAGTGGGGATGGAAAACCTCTTCCTTGCTTTCTTTTTCTTAAAAAAAAAATTAAACATTCCTATTTTAATTTAGTTTGCTCCCTAGTAGGCAGATGAGAGAGGCTCAAGTTACTGTATGTTGTAATCTATCTGTTATTCACAGTGCTTTATTTACTCTTTCGTAGCTGACTCTGGATTTAGCTAAAGCCCTGCTACTGGAAGATGTCAGGATGTTTCATCTGTAAAAAAAATACATACAGCCTGACTTTTTGGAGTTGTTCCATAATTAGAAGAAAGGCGTTTAGTTCGATTATCACTGTAGGTCTAACATACCCCGATGAGAATGCCGCTCTCCTCCAGCGTGTCCTTTAGTCACAATGTGAAGGGCTCATTTCCTCTAATTGAAGCTCTTTGAAGTATGTTGTGTTGGCTCTGCAGTGTCTTACTCAAAGAAATCCACTGGATAAATCAACTGGTTAGCTAATGGTGTTTTGCCTCGGCTTTTTGGCACAGAATCCCAGGATGGTCTGGGTGGGAAGGGACCTTAAAGCCCATCGAGTCCCACCCCCTGCCATGGGCAGGGACACCTCCCACTAGCCCAGGTTGCCCAAAGCCTCATCCAGCCTGGCCTTGAACCCCTCCAGGGATGGGGCATCCACAGCTTCTCTGGGCAACCTGGGCCACTGCCTCACCCCCCGCACAGGGAAACATTTCTTCCTCACATCTCATCTAAATCCAAATGGCAGGAGAATCCTGGAGTCTGGAGCCCTTTTCTTCATTCTTAGCAATAAAGAACTTTTCTTGTCCCCCTCTGCCAGTGTCTCAGACCTGAAGCAGCACAAGGATCAGGTCTCTAGGACTCTTGAAGACCTTTATCTTTTATCCAGCTACTGCCAAAAATAGTAAGTGTTAATGGAGGCCATGGTGTGCATGCAGGTCCTCAAGGAGCTGAATAGATCAATTAATACATTTTACAGAGGTCATCAGACAGCTGCTAGATGGTGATGACTTTCAATCACTACTGAACCAAGATGGATTAAGCTAATTACATTACCAATTCCCCGAACCATCCCCTTCTCTGTATGCTGTTTTGTGATATTCTGCTCCTTGTTGAATGCTTGCATACATAAAGGAAAAGGAGGAACACTCACCAAGGAGCGTTTGAGCCCTTTTTTGAGACCAACCTCTTGTACAATGTGCCGAGGATCTTTCGCATTTGTATGGTCCTTATTTCCCCATAAAAAATCTGGAGGGTTTTGAATTATGCAGTAGTGTGCTTGGGTGGTGTGTTATCAGAGATGTTATCAGGGTGGAGTTTGAGGAGGAGAGGGAGAAGCATTTGGCATCACTGTACAGGACAGCATTAGATGGGAGGTGGATGCGGAGCAGAATGTGCCAATAATTGACATGATCTGGACTCATCAATCCTCCTTTCCCTAGGGATGGTATCCTGCTTTCCTCATCTCTAGAGGGACAAACTGCCCTGGAAGGCAGCGGAGAGGCCAACCCCGGTCTTGCTTTCCAATTTTATTTTAGTACCTGCCTTGGAGAACTGCAGGAAGAAGCTGCCATCTGACTCATGATTTACATTCCCATCGGAAGGCCCTGGACTTTCTGTCTGGGCTTCGCTGCAAATCGTGTGCCAAACAGAGCTTTTGCACTTTTAAGCAGCCCCAGTATTAAAATGTTGTAATTCTGATGAATTTTCCCTGATGGGCATTCAGCTTGGAGACTGCAGGAAGACGCAGCCTGGTTCCCAATTGCTGGTCTCCAGCAACAGATACCATGAAGAACATCTGACTTGGCTCAGCTGGATGATCTTTTTTTTTTCTTTTCTTTCCAGACTTCCAAGTGAAGAACTGAGAGCAAAATTACAACCTATTTCCTCAGGATTGTAAAAGCCTACTTTTGTCTTCAGTCTATAAACTAAAATCTAGCTTTTTCCCTTCATTTTTCTCCTGCTTTTAGTCATGTTTTGCCTCTGTTATTTCTTATTCAACCAAAGACTTGAAACAAAGATAATTCAGATAAGTTCTGTGGACAGCTATTTGGGATCTTGGCTTAGGTGACCATGATGGCACTTTATTGTCTGCTAATGAGGTTGTTTGAAGTTTTGGTTTTTTTCCTCTTACGTGCAGAGATATCCCAATGCCACTGGTCAGCTCTGGAGTGGAGCACGGGAACCTGAGAGAGCTTGCCTTGGCCAGGATGAAAGATCTTGGGACACAGGTAAAGTATTTGTCGGTTGGTATTGAGGGGGAGCTGCTTGACGACTTCGCACAAAGTGGGAGAGGAAAGTGATGACTGGAAGATGCGACAGGAGCCAGGTTCACTGCTGAACTAAAACGATCTGCAAAGGTCTTTCAAAAAAATGTTAATGACTAAAAAGCACTTCGATGATGTTTCTGAAAAGCTGTTTTTGTTTGCTTGATTTTTAGTTTAGCAGTTTCACCCCGTTCCGGAAGGTACACGGTAACTAGTTTGTGATATTCCATTTTTTAGCAAAATGAAACCTTTAAATCAGAGAGAAGGCAGGAAGGTTTCTTTTTAATTTATGCTGTTAGAAATTCTCCTTCCTTTCTTTTTCCCACGCATGCACTTACTTGCCTGAACAATTGGAAGAAAAGCTCTTAGTCTGAGGCCGGAGAAATCTTGCAAGAGAGATCTCAGCAGAGACAAATGAGACTTGATATTCTTTATATTTCGAAGGTCAAATAAAAATATTAGTGGGGGTGGAGAGAAGGAGGAGGAGGGAGGAATTACGTTTATATTTGAAGTCAGAAGGAGGTACGTATACCCAGTCTTGATTTTTTTCGGGAGGTTGTTGTGGCAGTCGGCATTCGCAGTGATCCTCATGGTCTGCTCTGACACTGCTCACTGCCGGGACCTCCCACCAAAACCTCGTTGTCAGCCACAGTTTGCAGATCCTCCAGTAAATTGATGCCCAAGTTCTTCCTTTCTTGAGGTGTCCAGCTTCCTAGGCAAAACATCACACGAACCTCATGCTCCTCGAGACTGTTCCAAAGGGCTTTACTCACTCTGCTGTCCTGGTGTTCAGGCAGGGGCAGATCCTCATCACAACTGTTCCATGCATCCGTATGGTGATGTAGCACTCCCTCTTTCTGTCTCACCTTTTCTTGAAGAGGTTTTAAGGCATTGCTCCATCCAGCCATAGCAGAAGCTTTGGCTACTGCATGTGTGCCTGTAGTCCCACATTGACTTGCTGCTGACCCGTGGTGTTGGTATGTAGCATGGCTGGTTCTCTAGGCTACTGCCTTTTGTCGTCTCACTTGGATCTTGCAGTTGCAGTGAAAATGATCAGAAAA
Source organism: Pterocles gutturalis (assembly GCF_000699245.1). Taxonomy (NCBI): domain Eukaryota; kingdom Metazoa; phylum Chordata; class Aves; order Pterocliformes; family Pteroclidae; genus Pterocles; species Pterocles gutturalis. Next base: position 55,478 of record NW_010110574.1, read on the forward strand.
GAATCTCCAGGCTGTCTCCCCTCCAGCTGGGCTTTCCGTACCACTTAATCTCTCCTAAGCTGATGCTCTGGACTTTCTCTTTAAATCATGCCTCCCAGTCTCTCTCCAGCAGCAAGCCAGGATTTGGCAGAGAGCTTTGCCAGCCACAGAACCTTCCATCTCTCCTGCTGACTTTTCACTTCAAAAAGCAGGCAGGGGAGACAACCTCTGTGGTGCAGCCGAGCCTTTTCAGTTGAGCTCTTTAGGGCTACTGGTGAACTCTTCCCTGGGTTTGATGCTAAAACCACATCATTTGATGTGAACCTGATCAGGACCAGCTGGAGGAGCAGAGAGAGCTGATCTGTGGCTGAGCTGAACCATTACAGGGCTTGTCAGGCTGGCAGTCATCACTTTTAAAAATCATAGAGCCATGAAATAGTTTAGGTGGGAAGGGACCTTAAAGCCCACCCAGTGCCACCCCCTGCCATGGGCAGGGACACCTCCCACCAGCCCAGGTTGCCCAAAGCCTCATCCAGCCTGGCCTTGAACCCCTCCAGGGATGGGGCATCCACAGCTTCTCTGGGCACCCTGGGCCACTGCCTCACCCCCCGCACAGGAAAACATTTCTTCCTCACATCTCATCTCCATCTCCCCTCTTCCAGCTTCAAACCATTCCCCCTGGTCCTATCCCTTTGCCCCCTGATCAGAAGTTCCTCCCCATCTAGGGGAACCATATCTGTAAATATCTCTGCTGTGCAGGTGATTATAGATTTGGTTTTAGTGAGGCAGAAACTCTGCAGCTGGAGGAATGAGGAACCAAACAGTCTGCTACAATAGAGCTTGAAATGTAAGGTACTGTCGTCTTTTTCTTGTGTCACAGGAGAAAATTATATATACGCTTTGTCTTGTCTCTTAGCTTGGAAAAGGAGAGGAAAAGGCCAAGGCAAGGAAGGGACTTGTAGGAATCTTACATATTTGCAGGCTCACCAGTGAAGATCAGCCAGCTCAGCATCTCTGGCAGTTCTGGCATCCGTCCGTCTTTGGGGAACAGCTTGGTGTGGAGTGCCTTTGAGGAATGGGGATCAGCCATGCCGGCACTGCAGCTCGAGTCTCTGGCTGTTGGAAGGAAATCATTCTTGAGGAGCCTTGTTGGAGGGACCAGGTGCTGGCGTTCGTGTTTGCCAACCTCTGCCTGCCAGTGGAGACACACAGCTGGGACACAGAGTTTTAAAGCATCGTCCCAGAGCACATTGTCCTTTCTCAGTTCCAGGGTTCCTGACGAAGAGTGGATATTCCTCTGCCTTTTACTGTGCTGTTTGAGTAGCTGGGAAATTGTAAAGCAGGGAAGAGTTTGTCTCCTCTAAAACTCCAGTGAATCCCAGTTTTATCATAGCCCACTATAAAACAAACAAAAAAACCCATCCCTTTTTTTTGCTATTTGGGAGATTGTTGCTTTATATCGGTAATGGGATTTGAAAGCATTCAGAGGAGGACAGGGCGTGAGGTAGAGCTTTGCTTGTTCTGGGTACTGAGTTTCTGCGTGGGTTGGATTTTCACACGTTTCCCTGTCTAAAAGTCTGGCTTTTGGAAATATGCGGGCAGGTAGGTGTTGTTGCTGTTAAAGCAATCTTAGGCCATTGGTGGAGGTTATCGTCCTTCCCTCCAAGTACGGCACCGCTCCTGGAATGAAATGAGCATTTGCAGCTCAGCTGCTTTGGGGAAAACTATTGTGGCTGCGCTTTGCTGACAAAAGTTGGGTTAAGCTTAAGCATTGGACTTTCCAATAAACCCACTAAGACCTGAATGCACGTAGTCTGCCACGGCAGGAGGGCTTGTACTATCGCAATTGTTTGCTTATGTGCATGGCTGCCAAATTACTCAACTTTTATTGGCTTTGCTGAGAAGCACAAAAGTTGATGCAAGCTATAACCCATCTCACAAACCCTGAGATTGGAGCCTTGGCTCCTCCTATGTCTGACTTTCTAAAGGAGGGAAGATTTCTTTCAGCTGTCTTTGTTTTCTCCATCATTGGTCCCAAGCCTCAACGATGCTCTGTGGATGCCAGCTCAGCGTTAGCTTTCTGGTATTTGGGTAAGGCTTCTGCAAGAGTTCTCATTTAAAAGCAAGAAAAAGGTTGCTGAGATTCAAAAACTCTTGGGTGCTTCCCAATGTAGGGTGAAAATGGATTACACCTGTGCTAGTTCTGGCTGGGATAGAGTTAATTTTCTTCACAGGAGCTAGGATGGGGCTGTTTTTGGGGTTTGTGCTGGACATGGTGCTGATAACAGAGGGATGTTTCGTTACCGCTGAGCAGTGCTCACACAGAGTCAAGGGCTGTTCTGCTCCTCACCCCACCAGCCAGAGGCTGGGGGGGCACAAGGGGGTGGGAGGGGACACAGCTGGGACAGCTGACCCCAACTGACCCCAGGGATATTCCACACCACATGGCATCGTGCTCAGTGTGTAAAGCTGGGAGAAGAAGAAAGAAGGGGGGGAACATCCGGAGTGATGGCGTCTTGTCTTCCCAAGTCACCGTTACGCGTGATGGAGCCCTGCTGTCCTGCGGATGGCTGAACGCCTGCCTGCGATGGGAAGGAGTGAATGAATTCCTTGTTTGGCTTTGCTTGCATGCGCAGCTTTTGCTTTACCTATTAAACTGCCTTTATCTCAACCCACCAGTTTTCTCACTTTTACTCTCCTGTCCCCTATCCCACTGCGGGGGAGTGAGCGAGCGGCTGTCTGGTGCTGATTGTTGGCTGGGGTTGAACCACAACAATGTCAAGGTCTTTTTTTCCTCTGTTATTTTTTTTATGTGTGTTGACTTTGCCTCCAGACCCTGCTGTTTGTGAATCAAAGGGTACGTTTCCTCGTGAGCCATAATGGTTGCTTAGTGAATTGATTTTTGCCAGCATGTCTTTCCATTTAGCGCTAAAACTCTTTCCGAGGTATATTAGAGATGGATCGGTGAGCAATTTTATTTTGAAGTCTACCCATTTGAAGTTCATCCTTGCAACTTCATGCTATTTCAGCTTAGTTTTGAACCCAATAGGTGGCTGGAAATCTGTGTGCTTCAGAGCCTAATGTTTTTCTTGCATGTAATTTTTTTTTCCTCCCTTTATTTTCCTAGTGTCGTGATGTAAGGACAAGAGAAGTTGGAATTCAAGAAATACACCATAAAGTGAGACCATATCAGGTGAGATCTGTCTTTTTTTCCAGCAGCTTGTTTCGGACACCATTTGTTATATGTATTTGGTGTGGAGGCGTTGGGAGCCATTTGCTGCACGTTCAGTCCTGTGGTTTGCCTTTGTAGCTGGATCCAATTTTCCATTTATTTTCACAGCAGCTTTGGAAGTCTTTTGTTTGAGCACAGTCACGTGTTGAAATTTATGGACCACCATGTTCAATAAAATGACTACAGCCAGCAGTTTTTTTGGTATTTGCACTGCTATATCAAAATAAGCAGCTCTTTCTTACTGCTTCTCAGCCTTCCCTTTTCTCCCTCCTCATTACAGAATTGGATTTAGAAAATACCAAAAACACAGTGTGTGCATGCTGAACAGGAATGAATGAATAGCAAGATGAGTTTATGGGTTTTTTTGTGAATGTGCATATTTATATAGGCAAAGCCAGTATATGTATAAATAAACTTCTGCAAGTGTGTGTATGTATTTATATGTGGGTGGATCCATTTAGTCTATGACACATATGTTGTGTGATTCCTTTGCATCACAGGATGGTTTAGGTGGGAAGGGACCTTAAAGCCCATCCAGTGCCACCCCCTGCCATGGGCAGGGACACCTCCCACCAGCCCAGGTTGCCCAAAGCCTCATCCAGCCTGGCCTTGAACCCCTCCAGGGATGGGGCATCCACAGCTTCTCTGGGCACCCTGGGCCACTGCCTCACCCCCCGCACAGGAAAACATTTCTTCCTCACATCTCATCTCCATCTCCCCTCTTTCAACTTCAAACCGTTCCCCCTCGTCCTGTCCCTGC
>NW_010110574.1:59577-75357 GCF_000699245.1 Pterocles gutturalis
GCCTCGGACCATCTCCGTGGCTCCTCTGGCCCCGCTCCAGCAGCTCCGTGTCTGTCCTGTGCTGAGGACCCCAGAGCTGGGGGCAGCACCCCAGGGGGGTCTCACCAGAGCGGAGCAGAGGGGGACAGTCCCCTCCCTCGCCCTGCTGCTCACGCCGCTGGGGATGCCCCAGGACACAGGGGGTTTCTGGGCTGCCAGTGCACGTTGCTGGGTCATGTTCAGCTTCTCAGCACCCAGCACCCGAAGTCCTTCTCCTCAGGGCTGCTCTCAATCCATTCTTCCTTCCTAAAATAGCCCACAAAAAGACTGGTATGCTTATTTTATAGAAAGGAAGATGTTCACTGCTGGACTTCAAGCAGCCAGTTTAGGACACTGATCCTCCAGTTCGCTGTATTTATGAGGAGGGATCAATCCTTCCAGAAAGCTCTCAGGAGGTCAATGGCCATGGCTGGCACCCAAGGAGATGAGCTTTCAAAGATCACACAGGGTTGGATCCATCTTAGTGTACATGGGTGTTGTGGCTAATCAGTCATACCCTGGAAGTATGAAACCCAGTATGGAAATGTACGGCGATCCCAAATAAATTATCTAGTTCTAGATATCTAGTATCTCAGATTTCTGCAAGATCTGAGGCCGTACGGACTCGTTTGTACACCGGCCGTGGCGCTTTTGTGCTCCGCTCCCGTTATCTCATCTGTGGTCATCTCACAAGATATCTTCCAAAGATGTCTGATGTCGGCAGTGCTCATTTAAATTGTAAATTTCTGGAGTAGTTAGCAAATAGCTTATCAAAGGGTTTTCAAAGCAACGTTATGTTGCAAATTCCCTTTGTTAAACTCCTCTGGCTGGGCGGCAGGAGGATGTCATTGTGTAGTCTTCGCAAAATTTCTGGTGACAGCAAGCACGAGAAATATTCCGAAGATGGTATCATTTTTCATGCGCTTTAGACTAATGACAAGGTATGATGCTTTTCTTGGCTTCGTGAGTAAACAACACATCCTCTTGATAAGAGAGGCTATCATGTCAGATCGAAAAGAAATTAATCGCTTGCTGTAATTAGTTACACTTTGTGCAACTTCTTTCTGTGGAGGATCAGTGGGCTGGATGTGGTTTTTTTATAATGGTGATGGTGTGTCTGCTTTTAAAAGTATGGTTTTTAAAAATCAATTTGAAGTTGATGACTTACCCTGTTATTTACAGAGCTGTCTCTTCAGCTGCCTTTTCAATGAGAGGCGTTTCTCTGGAGCGGCGGAAGGTATTTGCTTGCTCTCCGCGTGGTTAAGGCTGCGCAGGGCTGTGTAATAGCCTTAAAAACGCTCCAGTGCATTGGTGCTGGAAGGAGAGGGTGGATTGACAGGTTTTGAAAGGCGAGGGGCTATGACAGCTCTGTTACGGGTATGGAAGTGTAAGACGTAGACGCTGCTCTTCCCGCGAAACAGGAGGTTTTGTATCAGGGTAATGATAGAGCCTTAGAATAAGGCGGATTTTTGAGCTGGGAGTAGCTGTTTGAGGTTAAGAGTGTAACCTGCAACTGGGTTTTCCTCTTTGTTTGTCAAATAAGTTTAAAACAGACTGTGCTGGACATTTGATAGGATTGCATGTGAAAATCGGGATCACCCTGAGGAGCGTTATTCCCACCAAGCACGCGGGATGGCTCACGGACGAGGGGCTGACGCTGGGAACCACAACCTCACTCTGCACCAGCCGACCAGGAGGTGATTCAGACGGGCTTGGGCCGTGTTTATACCAGCATCCCAGAAGGAAAGGGCTTTGTACATCTCAAGAGTCCCTGCAAACCCTTGGAGGGGATTTATGTATTCCCTCTGTGCCCAGGGAAATGGGGAAAACAAAAGTCTGGATCCAGGAGGGACTTTTCTGAGCAGATCAGCTTATCTGCTACGTGCTTATGATGCTATAAGAATGCACACGGTGTAAAGCCTCCTGGTGAAGGTCTTGCTTCGTCTCTGTCTACAAGGGGCCTTTGGACTGGATGTGGGTGTAACAGGGCATCTAGTCCCTGCTGGAGGACAAGCCATGGAGCCGAGTTTTCTACTTGTTTTGTTTTTTCCTTGGGAGAAACCAGGACTTCTCCAATCTTGCCATTTCAAACTCTTAGTATAGCAATGTTCAGTAAATTTTTCTGCTTTTTTTTTATAAATTAGCAGTAAGCTTTAACCTAACCGCTTTTCCACGTGTGTTACTAACTGCAGAATATTTTAAACATCTCACACTCTTTTCTTTTCCTGCACAATTCCATTTTACTAGCAGAGTTCTGTACCTAGCGGTAGATCTGGATCAGCAGGTGTCAGCCATCCTGACACACAAGCGGGAGCGGAGTCATGCTCTTGGAGAACTTGGCACTTCGGCAGACATCTGCTCGGGTGCTTAACCCGTGAGCCGTACGTCAGCGTTGAAATGAGCCTTGGAGTCAGTAAGGGATTTAATTGTGAGCTGTGTTCACCCAGGCTTCGTCGTGGAGGAGAGCAGGCAGGCGACAGAATCCCTTATGGCTTCTCTGTAAACAAATCTTTAATTCATGGATTTCTGGGTGTTAGAGGATTTGCAGGAAAAAAAAAAAATGGAAGTCCTTTGCATGAGTCTTTTTAGTAGTTTTGAGAAGAGCGTGGCAAGGTATACGTGGGATCAGTCCTGTCCTGGTGCACAGGGCGTCTGCTGGCGCTTGCCGTTCATGTTTGAATTCCTCAAAGGAGTCTGTCAGAATGATGGCAGGTGTACCTCTGAGATGGTTTCCGTTCAGATCAGGGGTGTGCTTTTGAAGCAAATCCTCCAGTTGTCCCGCTCTGTGAAAGCATCAGGAAGCACAGAAACCTGGTTCCTTTCAGATAATTTAGAAAGTGCCTTCCTGGGCGGGGGGTGAGGCAGTGGCCCAGGGTGCCCAGAGAAGCTGTGGGTGCCCCATCCCTGGAGGGGTTCAAGGCCAGGCTGGATGAGGCTTTGGGCAACCTGGGCTGGTGGGAGGTGTCCCTGCCCATGGCAGAGTTGATGATCTTTAAGGTCCCTTCCAACCCAAACCATTCTAGGATTTCATGAAATATTCTTCTTTCTTATCCACCAGTTACTCTTTATAGCATCTAGGTGCTCTGCAGAAGTGATTTCCTCTACCCAAGCATGGTCTTTTATTCTCCACAGTTGGCCAACTCTCACTTTATTTTTCCCTTCCACTTGTTGTGATCTTCAGAGCTGCCTTTTCTAGATCATTATCAAAAATGGGATTTGAGGCAATAACGTGTTGTTACCGGTCAGTTCGCAGGGTACTTGCCTGGGTGGTTTTGTGTCTTTAGTACTATCTGAATGAGTAAGAAAACACTTCCTGCTGGTTCTGTAGAGCACATGTAATGCTCTACTCACTCAACATCAACTCTTTCAGGTCCACTCCTGTTGCTCCGCACAGTTTGCCCATGTAGGCAGGTCCTGTGCGGTGCTGGAAAGAACTAATTGCTCAGGTCCACTCCTGTTGCTCTGCACAGTTTGCCCATGTAGGCAAGTCCTGTGCGGTGCTGGAAAGAACTAATTGGTAATTAGCAAAGAAGTTGACTGCTGCTTAGAAGACCCATATTCAGTAGACATCTCAAGCCATTTTTTTTGCAAAGCAGAAGAGACAGGGACCTAACCCAGGTTTAGTGCAGGCAGATGCAGAGCGACTCATTCTACATCAGCACATTTGTAACTGGAGCTGAATTTCCATTAGAGCAAGTCCCTTGGTTAGAGGCAGGAGTTGCTGCCCCCATTGATTTTACAGCGATTGTGGAACTCGAGTAACTCAAGCACCATAGGTTTTAGGCTTCTGACTTGCAAACGGGGATGGAAGGCTAGTTCTGTCCCATTGGCAAATCAATTTCTATTAAAGTAGTCGCGTGTTTTATCTTTAATATGTCTTTGGTAGCAGCAGTTCTTATCCAGTAGTGCTAAAATCCATCTAGAATTAAATTGGCCTTTAAGAAGGCACTTCATGTTTTTTCTGAATCATAATAGTTTGTGGATCCATGAAATTGGTTTGGGTCTGTTCAATGTGTTGTTTAAATATTTTAAAATAAGTTTTCCTTTTCTCTTTTCCTCTTTCTATTCATCATCGCTTCTTCTCTTTGACCAGATTGAATTAGTCAGAAGAGATTATGTTGCTAATGGTGGCTGGGAGACCTTCCTGTCCTATGAAGATCCGGAGCAGGATATTCTTGTTGGCCTTCTACGACTGCGGAAGTGTTCGGAGGAGTCGTTCAGACCTGAGCTGAAAGGAGGTGTTTCCATTGTCCGGGAACTGCACGTGTACGGGAGCGTGGTCCCCGTCAGCAGTCGGGATCCTTCCAAATTTCAGCACCAGGTACTCCAAGCCATCGTCATTTTTCATTTGTGCCTCTTTCTTGCACCCTCCTCCCATCTCCCCCATATAACTGGAGAATAATTTTATTTAATATCTGCGATTTGTCCAGTTGCTGTGAATTACAGTCCCCTGCAACAGAAACAGGATTGAACCTGAGCCCCTTCTTGCATTTCCCCTGCTGAGATCATGCTGCTGCTGAGTTTTCCCTTGGGTGATCCTGTGCAGGCAATTGCAACTGCTCTGAGATTAAAAAAAAGGCATGGCTGAGTGCTATGGGCGTTGCTTCATGCCTGTACAACATGAGTTCCTGTATGCTGGTGCGAATTTGACTTCCAAGTACTCAACATCTTTGTTTCTGGAGTGTCGTTCCTTTGATACACTGTACGGCACGTTACACTTGACTGCAAACTGAGTGAAAGCAAAACAAAGGGGATACAGCCATGTGCCTCTTTATTTCCTTCTAAAATTCGTCTTGTTTGATGGACAAATTTCACTTCTGAATTAATTACATATGGGAAGGTGAGATTTTACTTGGTACTACCCAGTTTTCTTTCAAAGGCACATTTATTGAATACATTGAACCAGAAGAAATCCAGCTCCGGTTCCGAGATGTTTATCGGTCGAAGCGATTTGGTGAGACTCCCGAGTAAAGTCTCTGACAGTTTTTTGCTTCAGACACACTTGTGAGACCATTTCATACTTATCTGAAAGCGTGTGAAGAACGGAGTGTTTCTAATTCCTTGCAGCGACTCGCATGAGGCTGGTACATTATCCTCCTGCTGCATGCAGCATGCTGTGGCTTGCAGTGAGCAAAAATGGGAATTTAGTTTTGCCCCGGTAGGTTTTGAACCTTTAGACTGAGCTTTTAAAAAAGCAATCAGTTTGTCTTCATCGCCAGAAGTGCTCAGGGCGGATGTTTTAAATTAACTTCCTTGTATTTATTAATCTTTCCCTGAGTGTATGCATTAAGATGCAGTTTTGGTAGACGCTGACGATGTGTGACCATGAGGCAGTGGCGGGGGGAAGAGAAGTGGATATTTCCACTATAAAATAATTAACACTTAAAAATCTAGGAAGAAAAAAGCGGTCATCCTAACTGTGTTTGGAAAAAAAATAAATCAATTTAAAGTAGCCAAGTACAAACATGAAAATAGCCTGCAAATGGAAATTTCATGGCGTATGACGCACTCGTGTTCTTTCGGAGTAGGCAGCGTTCAAGAGGTTAATCGGAAAGTGTTCTTCACAGTTGTGGGGGCAATTGCTGATTAGAAGGACATTTGAGAATGAAGATTTCTGTGTGTTATTTAAAAAATGCCTGTAAGTGTTAAATGTTTTTTTGAATTAAACCGCATCTGCTTCAGCGTTGCCACAGCCCCGTTCTGTACATCTTCTCAGGAAAACAGATGAACAAAGAGCCGAGTATAGTTCCTGCATCCTAATGGTTAGGAGTGAATTAATCCAGTCAATTATTCCAAGATATATAGGGCAACAACGTTGTTAAATAGAGTGGAAAGGCTGCTCCCTTATTTTGCAGCATTATTGTGATTCCAGTTGCACTCCCGCTGTGCGAGATTTCCAAACGTAAATAAAGGCATGGATCTGCTCCAGGATATTAACATCTTCTTCTGTGATTCCTTCTGATCTGCCATCTCCTGTGTCATGAGCGGAGCCTAGGAGAGCAGCACAGAGCTTGAGCCTAGCCTAGGGTCGTGCAGCGGGTTGATGCAACCTCAATGGGCAGCCCCGCCAAGCCCTGCGTGCCTCAGTTCTGCATCCCGAAACGAGCACACAACAGCTCCTGACTCCTGGAAAAAGGGGTGGAAATAAAGACGATGAGGTGCTAAGGTGACACGTATATCAGAAGGGTGACCAGCAGCAGCGCCTGTCCCTGGGTCCGTAGTGTCCGGCCACAACGACTGATGTTCCCCATCAGAGTGGCACTGGGATCCTTCTGCAATCCGGCGGCGTCTGGCATTTGTGCTCTGGCTTTGTTGACTGCCCTAGCACAAAGCCAGGTCTAGTAAGGTCGTCGTTAAGATGGGTGATTGTTTAGGATAGGTTATCTCAGCGCCAGGAGTTACGGGATGCCCACCCAGGTGACTGACCTTTGTAATTAGTTGCCTTTGTAGTTGCACCAGGGGAGGTTTAGGCTGGATATTAGAAAAAATTTCTTCACTGCAAGAGTGCTCAGGCATTGGAACAGGCTGCCCAGGGCAGTGGTGGAGTCACCATCCCTGGAGGGGGTCAAGAAACGTGTAGATGTGGTGCCTGGGGACATGGGTTAGTGGGTTGGGTGGGGTTGGGTTGACGGTTGGACTTGATGATCCTTGAGGTCTTTTCCAACCTTAATGATTCTATACCATCGATGGATTGAACTTCATTCTGTTCCTGCCGTTGAGAAGCAGCCAGACGCTGGAACGGCCGATGAATAATTTCACGATCAGAAAAAAATCCCTGAGAAAGCTCCGCTGAAAGCTTCGTGTTAGTATATCTCTTCTCAAGCCCTCTCCTGCAATATTCAGCAATATTCCTGATCACAAGATCCTTCCCGTGCCAAAAATATGAGTCTTTTGCAACTGTACTAATGCTTACATTCTGACCTTGCTTATTCTTTCTATTTTTACTGAACTTGTCTTTTCTTCCTGTTATTTCTCCCATTATAGGGATTTGGTATGTTACTAATGGAGGAGGCAGAAAGAATAGCCAAGGAGGAGCACGGGTCATGGAAAATTGCTGTAATTTCAGGTACTTTTGCTTTATCCCTTTTTTATATATATATATATCTTAATCTGAAAATAAACCCCCTGCAGCCAACACCACTGCTGTGAACGTTCATCATATTAGGTAGAGAACGAGCATCAGCAGATGCTTCTTCGTAGCTTTGTCCAGACAATGCTGTTCTCGTAAGCATCATACCAGGGGACACGCCGCGGGGAACCATCCCTCCGTTAGCACCGAAGGAGCCAGCCTGCGTGGCCACGGGGGTCCTCCTCCTCCCACCACTGCTATTTCCACCCTCGCTGCGTTAGCTCCGTGGCACGTTGTGATTGTCGAGCGGCTGCTTTCCGGAGCTGATGAGGATAGAAAATTGCCAGCCTCCATTTGAGAGGCTTTCTGCAAATACCGCCATTAGGCTGGCCAGATGTGCTTTTAGGATACATTAAGCATTATTGCGAAGAAGGGAGCTATATAAGAAAGAGCCGCAGCCCGTGCTCCTGTTTCATTTTCAAGGCGTTGTGACTAAGGGGAGTGGCATCGGTTCATTGCGTGCGTGTGAAGGCAAGGTCGGGACTGCCTTTGTGTCTTAATTTAGCTTCTGTTAGCAGCTAGGGTAGCTATAGAAAGCTTTTGCAGGCGTCTAGGTTAAAGAACTGGGGAAGGTGGCGGAGTGCATGGGAAGAAAAACTCTTGGTGGTGGGAGATTAACATATGCTGGGGGACTCCAACTGAATAGCTGTAATATAGACCTCTAAAATAAAAAACCAAAAAAACCCTGTTGCTGCCCCAGTGAAAAGCCCCGAAAAGCAGAAATCCCCAACGTTGATCCAAGCTGGTGAGTGCTGAGGTGGAGAGCTGCTCTGTGTGTTTCCAGCTGTGCAATGTCCCAGGATGCCAAAGTGCTGGTGACAAGGGCCAGCGTGTGAGTGAGGACAGCGTGCAGGCAGCAGCCAGATGCTTAGAGATAGTTAATTGTATGTTCTCTGGATTCCCTGCTTCTTGTTTGCTTACGATACACGCTGCTCTTCTTTCTCTGTTGCTGCTGCATGGGTGTCAGTTTGAACTGGGAATGTTGTATGCTCAAGACACATGCGTGCCACCTCGCTCCTCAGGTAGGAGAGAGGCGAAAGTGAAAATTATTTCTTTCGGTTTTGCTGGTCGCAGCTTGGCTTGGGATGCATGGAGAGAGGGGGTCGCAATTCCTCTGTGCTGAAGAACACTTCTGTTGAGAAGAATAGAAAACATACAGCAATTACTAAAAAATTATTTGTGAAAGCATTCACATTGCTAATTTTAGCTGTATTTTAGCGAGCTGATGTGAAGAAGATATTCTTCAAGCAGTCTTGTTTTGCTGCATGCACAGTTTGTGGCATCTTACTAAGACCGTGTCTGCAATTTTTTTTTTTTTTCAATTTTTTGCCTCGGAATGTGAAATACAATATGGTACAATTTGTCTTTGAATACAGAACGCTACAGCATCTGCAAAGACCACAAGTTTTCCAGCTGTTTCCTTGGAGATGTTACCGCTTGAATTTCCGTTCTCCTGTAGCTTTTATCTGAAATAAAAATGCAGCCAGAAGTTCTTTCTCCATTGGAGGGTAAACTTGGTTTTGCTAATTTTGGTTTCAAAATAGATTTTTAATCTGGAAACCAGACCAGGTGAGGTCTCCAACATATTGCAAAATTTCGACTACTTTCCAGAGAGAAGCTAAGGGAGATCGGCTTTGAAGACATCCCTCGTAGGGCTCGCTCTCATTAGTGCTGCGTGTTTTAATGAATGCTAACTCAATAGTGCCGGAAGATGCCAGCTCTCTCTTTGGGGAAGGGTCTCTGCTCCGTGGTGATGCAGGACTGCGTGGGGCAGTGCTGGTCCATGGGGCTGAAATGTTCTCGGGGCTCCTGCCAGTCAAGTCCCAGGGTGGATGGTTGGATTTCTGTACTCTTAACAATTTTTAGGGACGTTACGTCTGAGTAGCAAACTCTTTCTTTGATTTCTTCAAAAAAGGAATTGATGTGTTTTTAAGACAGGACGGCATGAAGGGTTTTCAGTGTCGTTAGAGGTTAGGGCTCATCTCTAAGATCAGTTCAAGTTCAGCTCTCGTTAGAAATCAGCAGCTTTGCGTAGAAATCAGCAGCAGTCGTCATGGCAGGAGGGTTGAGCTAGATGATCTTTAAAAAGGTCTCTTCCAACCCAAACCATTCTGTCACCATCTGTGACTGTTCCTACCCCGGCTTTGAGTAGGGCCATCTCATACTGGTGGTGCTGGGACAGCCCATGTCCTAGGGACCCCAAGCGACTGTGTGCCAGAGCCTTGCTCTGCACTGCTAATCATAGAATCCCAGGATGGTTTGGGTGGGAAGGGACCTTAAAGCCCACCCAGTCCCACCCCCTGCCATGGGCAGGGACACCTCCCACCAGCCCAGGTTGCCCAAAGCCTCATCCAGCCTGGCCTTGAAGACCAGAGATGTTCCTGTCTCTCCAGATGCGTGAGGCCAGACGCCCATCGCTAGCTCATGCAGCTGGTGAGGACCCCACTTATCCTCCAGGGAATGAATTTGGGGAGCTGGGTAAGTCTGGAGGCATCCGGGAAACACTGGCTGATTATTTGCCGCAGCCTTGGCTTGAAGCGTGGCTTGAAGCAGGGATCTGGGTAAGTCTGGAGGCATCTGGGAAACGCTGGCTGATTATTTGCTGCAGCCTTGGCTTGAAGCGTGGCTTGAAGCTGGTTGGAAATGCATTTAACTCAAGCCAGATGAAGGTAAATTCAGATGAAAGTGTCTACGTGCAACATCCAAACCAGGCGGTACAGTTACGAGTGCTTGTGAAAAACAGGAAAAAAATAAAAAACCCACCGTATGACTAATCTGCTTTTAGCGGGGTGACATTAGAAACCCCTCTCTGCTGTCCAGCTGATTTGCTGCCCATCCTGATCAAGGTAGTATTCAACATTTCCTGACCTTTCGGGCTGTGGCCATTGCAGCCTCGCTCAGAAATGTTTTCCTCCCCGGCAGAGCATGTTAGCTGCCAGAGCCAATTTCCCTTTTGTCCAGACTCCCTGGAGGACTTGGAGCATCATCTTTTCGTCCCCAGCCTCTTCTCGCTTCCTTCCCTCCTGTAACCTGGTCAATACTTTTAATTAATGCTTGTTTCACTGCCTTGTAAATGCAGACATCCCCTTCGTTTAGGTCAGGTCTTGTGTCTTGTCCTTGCCCGTTTCTTGCTTCGAGGAGGGTTACAGCTCCTTCCCCCTCGGCGGTGAGTCAGCGGCGCATTTCAGGGTGTTCGCCGTCAGGCAGTACTGTAAAATCACTTGATACCAACATGCAAATGGAGAAACGAGTGAGTAATTCATGAATGCCTCCTGATTGAGATCAGTAGGACCATAATAATCCGTTTGGGGTGACTGATCCTGACATCTTTTTCTCCTAAGCATCCTGCAGCAGCCAGGAATCGCAAGGTTGTGAGTAGAAATTAAAGCTAATACCACCTGTTTTCTGTCGTCTCCACGAGAGATAAAATCGTTCGTTACAGCCGGTGACTCATCTCCCCGTCTGCCGGGGCTGCTGGAGCACGCTGCCTCGTGGCTTTAAGGAAACTCTGCGACTCTTGCCTTCGCCTTTTGCAGCGAGGGAGACACCGGAGGGTCAGAACTTTCTAAAAGTAAAGGTGATGCGTCGTAGCAGTGTTAAATTCACCCGCGATGAACGGCATTAAGGAGAGCTGGCAAATAAATCAGAGGGAAACTTTCAGGGCACGTTCAGCGGTTCTCTAAAGTACCCTAATTGCCTCGTGTCAACAGCCTTTTGGTCACCCTCAAAGTAATAAATTACTTGAGTAATCGGCGTCTCGTAGTTTATATTGGATGTTGATTCATGGGCTGCCTCCGAGATTGCCAACGGCCCGCGTGGACTCGGGAGAGCTGGGACGAGGCTGGGAAGCGTGGCTGGGAGGAGGGATGGGGTCCGGGAGGGCTCCCTGCAGTTTTGCTTCCAGCGCTGGCTGGTTATTTTTAGAAACGCCAATCTTCCTAGCTGTTAATAAGAGAAGAAGTGGTCCAAGATAAGGGGAAATATGGGAATGTTAATGAATTGACTTTCTGATGTTTGTCTGCTTCAGATTGATGGCCTTTGAAAAAAAAAATTAATTAGGGGGATTTGGAAGAAGCCAAGGATAGAGCTGTGCTAGGGGATTGGTGCTGTGGAATAGCTCCTGTGTGCAATCCTCTCGTTCGTAATGAACTTCAATTTTGAAGGTTTAATAATGTAACAGCTTTGAAAACAGGCTTGACACTGTATTAACAGGGTTTTCGGTGCGGGCGTGAACAGGAATATTGCTGTCCTAGAGCAAGGACACTTCTGCAGGAGCCAGCATTCTGCGAGGGTGTTCTGGTAGGAAGGGGTTTGATATAGATACAGGTCTTTGTGAGATATGTTGTGGTAATGTGGCCCTAACTTCTGCATAATACAGACCAGAAACTTCCACCCATCCGTGTTTTGGGCAGTGGGAACCTCTCTGGATTCGTTAAGGCTTTTGTGTGGTCTCCATCTGCGAGAGCTTTCCTCGGAGTGGGCAGAGGAAGAACCGGTAAAACAAACCCACAGAAAATCCGGTGAGCAGGAGCTGAACGTATGGGGATCGCTCCTTTGTGCGTCTTCCTTCCTCAGCAGCCCTTTCCCCAATCTCAACCCAAACGATTGTCAAGTTCAGAAAACCCAAACAACTAAAAAACCCACAAATTCTGCAATTAGATTGGGGAGGGAGTATTTAGAAATCAGATTAAGGACGAAATGAAGGTGATTTCCATCCTAGTGACTTGTAATACTCAGCGGTATAAATAGCATTGAATCAGAACTGTGAGCAATAGCAGTCTTCGGGGTTTTAAAAATAAATATTCTTCTCTTTCATGGGAATCTTCCTCTCTGACTGGCACTATTCTTACACTGCCTGCAAGTGGTAATCCTCTTTTTCAAGGCTGCACCAGGGGTCAAAGGCTTAAAGCTTGCTCTTAATCAAAGCTTTGAGTGTAACGTTGGTCGAGTTGCAGGTTTCATCTTTCTCGTGTTTATCACCCAAATGTGATGCACGCTTGCAGTCCAGCTTTTCAGCTGCTGCTTTAGCTGAGAATTACTTCTGGCTTAAGGCAGGCTTATCTCTGGTGTGTTGTGTTCATCCCTAAAGGCTGTTACAGAAAAACTAACGCTCCTCCCCAGTTTACCAGTCCCACCCTGCAAACTGGGGAGCGTTCTGCACCCCATCAGCTGCCATCGCCCCATGGATGAGAGGACCTCTCCCTGCCGCACGGGGCAGCAAGAAGATTGTCCTCTCAAAGCCCATCCAAAGCAGGGCTGCACCAATGGATGCCATCAGTTCCTGCGCTGCTTCAGAGCACGTTAGTGTGCACTCCTATGGAAAAAAAAAAAAAAAAAAAAATTCAGACTTTCTCAGTGGGCTCTTTCCAAAGTATTTTCTTCTCTCTCCTGTTCCTGGAGTAAACAGGTTCAGCCAAGCCTGTCTTCTCATCGTAAGTCTCTTTTAGCTCTTAGGGATATACAATTTACAGACAGAAAAAGGAAAAAGATGTGGCAGGATTTCAGGATTGCTGTTGCTTCTAACGGCAGCACCTAAAACCACGCAAGGTTACTTTCAAACAAAGGAAAATCTGAGGTCCCCCTGCATCGGGCACGCGGGAGTCATCGCAGGCGATGAACCGCGGAACGAGGCACAAAGCAAGCCAGGCTGCACAGCAGCTGCCTCCCGCTGTGCCTGGTTAAACATCACTTCATTTGAAGAGGACCGGTGGGAGAACTGCATTTAATCGACTACGGAGTAGATGACAAATGCATTAGGAGTGCATTCGTAAGGGGGGATGAACATTTGCGAAGAGAGTTTTGGATTTCTGGGGAAATGAGGGTGCTGATGGGATGGGAAACGGTGTCAGCCAGTGATGCTCTGGTTTCACATTGTGCGCGATGCTGTGGCTACACCTCTGCTATTGCCGCTGTGCGGGTTCGCTGCTCTGTGTAAAGTTTGGATGCTAGTGATGCTGGATGCTTGGGAGCCTGGATGCTTTGGAGCCTGGATGCTGAGATTACAAGGTAAATCCTTCCTCCCAAAGATGCAAATCTCACATCTGGACGTTTGCCCAAACCACCCAGAACTGGATATTCCCAGGAAGGAGGCGGTTCTGTGGCCTGTTTGCCGTGTGCGCAGAGCCAGGAGCGTGCTGGCCGCTCCTTAGCGGTAGGGAGGAGGTGCCCCCACACCACCTAAATCAAAGAGCAAAGTGAGAAAGCGAGCGGCTTGTTTATCATGAAGTCGTTGCTCATTTAAGGTAATTTTCTGCATGAGTGGTGCCTTTCTACTCCTCTGATGTGAGCAGTATATTAGTATGCAGGCTTGGGTAGCTGAATGGTAGACCCTGGAGGCATCACTCCATTATTCAGAGCTCTGGGGAGGTCTGATCTGAAATGTCTGTTTTTCCATTTTCCAGCATTTGTAATTGCATGTGTGTTTTCTTTGCCTTTTGTTGGTTTTGTGGTGTGTTGGTTTGGTTTTTTTGTGTGTGTGTGCTTTTAGTTATACCTGCTTTGAATTTGCATCTTTTTTTCCCTTTAAAAAAAAGCCCTCTCCAACCTAAATTGCACTAAAACAATTTAAAACATGTCACTCCTCTGATGTCCATGAGTCCTTAGGCACTAAAAATGTACAAAACCTTGGTGTTTGAGGCCAGCGGATGGGCTCATAATGCTGAATTTCTCATCGCTTCTTCCTTTTTGGCAACAGCTGATGCTTGAATTCTGCACTCAGGGTTTTCTCTCCTTTTGGTAGGATGATGCTACTCGGATCCCTAACGAAGCTTTCTCTTCCTCTCCTCTTTTCCCGTTCATTCTCCAGACCTGGATCTGTTTCTGTTTGGGATGGGATTTTTTTCTTAGCTCTGTTTTGAGGCTGTATCTCGCGTTTTGCGGTCCGTAGGTGTCAGCTCTTGCCAGGAGTCGGTGGCAAGCCGTCACATGCGGTGACTCAAGCAATAGGGTATTTTTTTAGCAGAAACCACATGGCATCCAGAGGATGATTTAGGACAAACACGCGTTCCCCTCGTACCTGTTGTCTCTTAGCCAACTTCCAGCATATTTGCTTCAGACTCTGCCCGAAGAACACGAGCACGCTGCAGCGGAGCGGATCAATGTGACCTGTCTGACGCTGGGTGTAAATATCGAGTAAGCACGCAAACATCTTCTCAACCTCCAGCTGTTTTTTGCCCAAGGACTTCTAGAGTCAGAGAGGGTGCCTTTGTGTATCTGAGAGCCCTCCAGGGATTTTTTCTGCCTTGCCAGTCTGTCTGCCTGCAACAACTGATAACTTTCTCTCCCCATCCCTTTCCACGAGCATTTCAGGGTCGGTTGCACTGCCTCGCTGTTGTACCCTGAGCCTGGGAGGAGAAATCGTCTGGTCCAAGTGAAGCTGGATGAAGGACAGTCCTCATTTAAAACCTTTCCTCTCTCTTCACCTTGCAGGTTCCTATTGCCTCTGTTTTGACTTTGCTACTTGACATCCTATAATTAGCCCCTTCTGACCCTAATCCTGTAGCAAGTGCTTCAAACCATTTCTTTAAAGCAGCACCAGTGATGAGTATGTGAAATGTGAAAATTCATTTATATTAGAAGTCCTGGGTCCTCCCTCTCCTCAACGCCAGGAGCAGAAAGCCCCAGGCTGGACGTGCTTAAACATCCTCCCACCTTGTGCATCCTTTGTGTTTCCTCTGAGCAGCACCTTGGTTGTTCTGATGTCCTCCTCCGATTTTGGTGGTTACCTTTGGCGATACGGAGAGGTTCAGGCTTGATAATAACTTGAAACATCTGGATGGTCTTGAAGGTCCCTTCCAACCCAAACCATTCTGTGATTGTATGAGTGCGAGACATCCACCGTCAGAGCCTGCCTGCGCCCGGGCAGCCTGGCTTTACGCTGCTCCTCCCGGCTCCGAGGATGCTCTGGGCTGTCACGCTCTGCTGGGTCTTCACCAAGTCCTTCGTCTCCTGCTCCTCTCTGGGAGAAGGGCTGGGGTTGTGCCAAAGTGACAGCCTGTCCTGGCACCAAAATATCTTTCCTTTGACTCCGTGTGTAACGTTACTGTTCTTGTTGGGTTGGTTTTTTTTAAAGGATATGTCTCCTCCTGTCCCAGGGACAGCTGCCAGCTTTACGTGTGGATTTTCAATGTTAACATCCAAACCCCAGTTGTACTGTCCACCGCCGCATCTGTGTGTCCTTCACGTGTCTTCAGTGCGTGAAAGCCTTTCCTCTAACCTTCACACCACTGGCACATGCAGAGCTCAGGTACCTGCCTCCAACATCACTTTCTATGGACACGGCAGAGGTTGGTGGTGTCAGTCCTGGTGGCATTTAACAGGGACAGTGCACTGTTTATTTATTTTACCTCCATAACCTGAAATTCTTGTATGAAGCTCAGATGGGGCTACCACTGACTGTTCACTTTATTCACAGCAGAGGAATTGAAGGTGTCCAGCTACTGAGTAGCTGCCTCTACCCCTGTCTGCCTGCCCTAAAGCAGCTACCAAAAGGAGAGGGAGAACACCATGGTGTCCATCACGGGTTGGTGTCTTACTGATTGTTGTAAAATCATAGAATCACAGAACGGTTTGGGTTGGAAAGGACCTTAAAGCCCATCCAGTGCCACGCCCTGCCATGGGCAGGGACCAATCCC
>NW_010110574.1:75709-86909 GCF_000699245.1 Pterocles gutturalis
CTCTGGCCCCGCTCCAGCAGCTCCGTGTCTGTCCTGTGCTGAGGACCCCAGAGCTGGGTGCAGCACCCCAGGGGGGGTCTCACCAGAGCGGAGCAGAGGGGGACAGTCCCCTCCCTCGCCCTGCTGCCCACTCTTGTCCTTGCCCAGCGTGCAGGTTGCAGCAGGTGAGCTGCCGCCTCGGTTTAGTGAATCCGAAAGCTGAGCTGCTGGGGGTGAGGCTGTTGGCTACTCCAAGGGCAAGGACCAGGAATGCACAGACTGAATTTTTATGCGCTGTAAGACTGCAAATTACTTTTTTTTCCAACACGAAAAGCCAGCTCTATAAATACGGTGCTCTTGCATGGAAGAGCTTTTTCGGCTGCAGTATCTGCCGTGACGTCCGTCAGCGTTATCTGTTTGTGCTGGCATCGGGAAAGCAGACTAGCTTGGCTTGTACCAACAGGATTGTCTCCTTATCTCTGCACAGAAGACGCTTGTTCGGGGGGAGGTGGGGGGATGAGATTGAATTCCCCTATCGCAGGTGCTTGCCCTGTTCAAACCGAATGCACCGAGGTCCATTAACAAGCACCCTTTCCTTTCTCCTCTAAAGTCCAGGCATTTTGTCACCTGTGCCTACGCCGTCCCCGGTAGCCTTTGAACGAGCCTTATTGATAATTTGCTCCCGAGACTTGGAGAGGTGTCTGGAACCGCAGCCAAACCCGCTCCAGCACGCCTCATCTTCCGAAGTGATAGTTTAATGTCTCCCTGCAGCGAAAATTTCCCCGTAGCCTCGCTCCATCCCGGTGACGTAGCAGCATTGTCACGGCGGTGTGGAGGTCTGGCACCGCCGCCGTTCCTGGCTCGAAGCTAATTACTATGCGGCAAGATGATCAAGTTTTTTTCCCCCAGACCAGGTTTCTATTTATGTTCTGTCAAGTAGAAAATTAACATGGACGCGGGCCAGGGATGTTTCACGCCTGAGTGCACCGAGGCTGAAGGTGGCGATGGGAAGGCAGGATGGATTTCTGAATGGTAGGTGCGGAGGAGCAGCTGATGTCAAGCGTCACCGGCCCCGCTTCATTAGCTGGATCATCAGAGAAGTCGAGTAGCTGGGGAAGAGCTGGAGAAAAATCGCCCTTAGGTGCCCAGTCCTCTTTAGCCGCCCATCTCGGTGTGCTTTGTTCAGAACCGAGCTGAGCAGTGTTCCTGCAGAGCCGGTGAGGGGTGTTAGCTGCAAAATTTGGAAGCGAGAGCCTATCTAGTATTGACTTATTAACTGTATTAATAATTATTTGCCACATTGGAGCCTTTTCAGGGCCTCCTTGCACTGCAGAGATGCAGATGATGTTCGAGTGACTTGCATTGCTGCTGGGTCCAGACAGACCCACGGACTTGTAGCAGCCCCATCAGCAACTGTGAGTGGGCAATAGCACAAACACAGGCAAAACGAAGAAAAGATCATAAAGGATTTCTCCCTTCATGGTCATTCTCACTTCTTTTTAATCGGTAGCGTTATTTTTTTGAGTGTTTTGATGCTTTTTTTTTTTAAATACTTGCAGCAGTAACCTTCAGATGGAGCCACCTAAGCTGCCGAGCGTGCCTGTGGCTTACGGCGGGTGAGGCAGTGGCCCAGGGTGCCCAGGGAAGCTGTGGATGCCCCATCCCTGGAGGGGTTCAAGGCCAGGCTGGATGAGGCTTTGGGCAACCTGGGCTGGTGGGAGGTGTCTCTGCCCATGGCAGGGGGTGGGACTGGGTGGGCTTTAAGGTCCCTTCCCACCCAAACCATCCTGTGTTCCTCTGATGAAGCAGATGCATGGGGACGCTGCTTGTTTAATGCCTGGTAGGCTCGCTGTCAAGGTTGCTGAGTGTTTCTTCATCAGCGTTTAAAATCTCATAGCCCGTAGCCAAGAAAATCGATGGTGAATGCCTCACACGCTGGGTGAGTCATCCTAAATCCCCAGTCTCAGTAGTACCTTTCCATCTGGGATGGATATTTCAGCAACCATCGCTGGAAGAAGCCTGGAGATGTCAAAACCTCACCAATGCTTCACTTAACAAATTTGGGGTTGAGTAGCCGACACGTTTCGCTGTCGCTGTCTCTCTCAGTGCCCGGTGGCCACACAGATGGCAGCACTTTGTTGAGGTGTAAGGGAAGTTATGGTATTAGCTCTTCAATATTTAATTTTTCTTGGTTTAGAGTCAGCAGACCTGTCTGCTCTGGCTCCGTGTGCCGCGGTGGAAGGCGGTGTTGGCGTCGGGGGTTTCTGTCCTGACGGTGGATGTGTTCAGTGCAGCTGGGTTTGGGCAGGCTGGTGTAGTCATGAATGAACTATCGCTTCTGTAATCAAGAGATCAATGAGATGGAATCTCACCATCTGGGAGCTCTAGGATGGGTCTTACCTGCAGACTTGCCATTTGGAAACCAGTTCTAGCCGGGGCATCTCCTGTGTGCTGAGGCACCCCAAAAGCTGAATGCTGTAAAGTCAGTTCTTTAATTCTGCCATTCATCAAATTGTTTTTATTTAAAAAAAAAAAAAAAAGTTATTGGTGACAGTTTTGATTTTGCCATTTGGCCTCAAGAACAAATGAGAAATCCCTGAGCAATCCATTTGTTAATATGATGAAGCTTTTGCTGTTGTTCCTCCTTAGCTCTGCACCTTCTCCAACACACCCGTTCTGCAGGTCGGAGCAAACACAGCACATCTGCTTTGTTTCAGTAAAACTCGATCAGCAGCTCACTATTCTGTCGATACCATAATCCTTACAACCAAAATACCCTTCCAGAGCAGGGCTGGTGTGTCTGTACCCTGCAAAACACCGGGCTCCCACCATGTAGTGTCACTCCACAAACTGAAATTAAAGTGGGTTTGGTGCTTTGGTGGTTGGCAGACCCACCCTGGCAAGTTCGGAGGACTGGCCTCTGGAGCTGCTGTCCCCAAGCATCCCTCTGTCACCTTGACATGGCCGGTGAGTCAGCAGCGCCGCTGCGTTACGGGAGGATTTGTCGCAGCCTGTGTTAACGTTTAAAGTTCAGGTGGTTCCTCTGAAGTCGTTGCTGAGGCTCCGGTGGCAGCCAGGGACGGGGGGGGGACAGGCTGGACACGGGGCCATCCGGGGACCCCATTTGTGAGATTAGAGATCTCTGTTTGAATGGTAAATGAGGGGATGCTGCCTTCCCCGTGGGAGATGCGAAAGAGGAAGAAAAAAAGAGGTTTTTCAAATTGGTCAGGTCCTAGACCAGGCCAAGCCACTCTAGATCTAAATTCAGATAAATTAAATTAAATCTGTCATGTGTAAAGAGTAAAGCGCAAAGGGGAGAGTAAAATTCTCCTGTGCTGCTTACACAGCGTGGTTTCTTCCTTCATTTTTATTTATCAAGGCGACCACGAGTTGGAGCAAGGACCAGCTCTACCAGAGCATCTCTTTGCGTTTGCGTTAAATCCAGAGTGGATTTAAATGGAGCAGGGCTTGGATTTGTGTGGGAGGCTGGGGGGCGATGCTGGGGATACTCAGGGCTTTCTGCTTGTGGGTCACGCCTTCAAAAATAATCCCGTCCGGAATCGGAAAGGCCATCGGTGTTGTGCTGTAGTGAGGCGAGTTGTTGAGCTGATGAAGGGAAACTCTTTTTTTTTTTTTTTTTTAATCGCAGACCTGCTTTGTGATTTCAGACAAATTACCCAGCTGCCTGGGATCTGGGCTCTGCTTCTGGGACACGGCGATGACAGTACCTCCCTGCTAGACAGAGGTGTTGTGAAAATAGTAATTTAAAATCTCTGGGAAGCAGTACAGGCAGGAATAAAGCACAACTTGCATTTGACAGGGAAAAAAAACAGGCTTTCAGGTGCAGATTTCTCTCCCAGGTCCAGCAAACAGCAACACTCAGACTAACCACAGGGTAGGCACCGTCGCTGTGAGCGGGTTTGATTCTACAAATCATTGCGCCCTTGCTAGAGAAAGGATTATGAAATGCTTCACGCGCCGCGATATTAACAATCATGTAAGTACATAAAGATACGTCTAAATCACAACTCTAACCGCCACGCTAATTAGCTCTCTGTGGTTGCTGCAACAGCAGGAGGTCATGAAATACTGAACTCTCCCATCCCTGGATTTAGTCTCTGCTGAAATAAATGGGGAGAGTCGCTCTGCAGGGAGAATGCTTCAGACCCCGGCACTGGGATGTGCTTATGGGTGCAGAAAAAAAAAATCAAAAAGAGTTTCCAGTGCTCTGGTTTTAAAGCAGATTTATTGAAATAAAAATATTTTCAATTATCTTTAAAAAAAAAAATCATATTGCTATTTTCCATTTGCGTCGCCTGGATTATGTTTTCTGCTGACTGCCAAAGCGTTAATAGTTCTCGGTAATTCTCAGCAGAATCTGTTGTTTTAAAAGGAAAGGGAGTATGTTTGTGCTTCCTCTCTGTGCTAACTTGAAAATCGAGGGGTTTGTATTCACCAGAACATTTCCAAAAGCCCCTGCTTCTAATTTCAATAGGATTTTTGTCTCCTGGTATCTTTGGGAGCTTTTGGGAAATGAGTTGCCAATTACCTAACCTTAAAAAAAAAAAAAATCTTTGCTGCAAGGATTGTAAGGATTGTTCCTTGGTTTCTTAAATCAATAGCTTTTTTTCTGATTGCTCTGACGTGCCCAGGTTTTCTCGGCAGTGTTAAGAACGTTGGGTTTTTCCTCTTTCCTCACTGCTAATAAGGCTTTTTGGTTATCTCTAATCCTTTGCCTTTTCCCCGCTGTTGCCGTTCTCTGCGGTTGGTTGGTGGTGATTCATACGAAGCAGCCTCGTGTTTTCCTTGCAGAGAAAATCCAGCTTTGGGAAAAGCATCGATGCCAAACCCAACTCATCGGAGGTCGTGGCTGGATCTGCTGAGCGTTGTTAACTCGTGCATCAGGTCAGAAATGTGCTGGGTGGTTTTTCGGTCAGCATCCTGTACATGATAGGCAAGAAAACATTCTCTCATCTTCTTTTCCTGCCACTTCTATCTATTTGGAACCCCAGTTTTGGCCCTTCCTCATGTCAGAAGGTCTTACCAACTTGAAGAGCGAGGGCTGGCTCCGAAGCAAGCTCTGGACGCTCACCCAGGTGACTGCCAAGTGCTCGGAAGTGTCAGCTTTGCTTTGAAGTTCTAAGTGGAGTCTAGATTTTGGGTAGAAGCAGATGTCACCACCAGGCGTTTGACACCTAGTGAAGTGTCTTCCTGGACTTGGTGGAGGTCAAAGCAAGGAGTATGAAGAAAAATCAAAAACTTGTCTTTTAGTAGCTGGAGTCCCCACCAAGACCCACGTTAGGAAGAGGATTGTGTTTGCTCGCTCACCGCTGGCGTCAGGCTCCAAGTCACCCAACCCCGAGGCTGGAGAGACTCTGGAATGTGAGCTGCACGATCTCCAAACGACAGATGGGCTTTGAATCCTCCTCGTGCTTTGGCAGCCTTGCTCTGATCATGGGAGACGCTCTTGGAGGCCAAGGAGATTCTCTCAGAGCTCTTGTTTTCCTTCTTGGCTTTTGTAGCTGTGTTGGAAATGCAGATGTTCGCGGTCTGTCCCGTGGCTGCAGCGGCTTCCAAGCCTTCTGCCCAGCTCTGCGCCACCGCTGTGTTCTGCCGGTGTCCGTGGAAGTACCATAGGTGACTGTGGAAGTGTTTGTTGTGTCCTCTCTGTGCTTTTTCAAAACCCCAAAGTTATCTTTCAGCATGGCAGAGTTGGGGGTGTGCAGCCTGGAGAAGAGAAGGCTCCGGGGAGACCTTCCAGCACCTTCCAGTGCTGAAAGGGGGCTACAGGAGAGATGGGGGGGCTCTGGATCAGGGGGTGCAGGGACAGGACGAGGGGGAACGGTTTGAAGCTGGAAGAGGGGAGATGGAGATGAGATGTGAGGAAGAAATGTTTTCCTGTGCGGGGGGTGAGGCAGTGGCCCAGGGTGCCCAGAGAAGCTGTGGATGCCCCATCCCTGGAGGGGTTCAAGGCCAGGCTGGATGAGGCTTTGGGCAACCTGGGCTGGTGGGAGGTGTCCCTGCCCATGGCAGGGGGGTGGCACTGGATCATGGAATCACAGCATCCCAGAATGGTTTGGGTTGGAAGGGACCTTGAAGATCATCCAGTTCCAACCCTCATGGATCGAGGCAATCGGTTCAGCTCAGTCAGGTTCGCTGCCGCACACACGGGGCCCCGCTAACTGCTTCGAAGAAATATTTTGAGGAAGCAGGAAGCTGCAAGACCCGATATGCCTTGACTGTGCCTCTTCGGAAAAGATGTTAGTTGTTGCCGAACGATGCAGAGTTGCCTGCGTAGAGAGAATCTCTGGTGTGCCCCTGTCTCTGCTGTGGAAATTTTATGGGCTGTTAGCAGGTCTTTAATGATCCTGAAAACAATCTCATCTTCACTTCGTTCTGTGCCCAGTGGGCTGCGGTGAAGGAATCTTGGAGGATGCTCAGCCTGGGATGCTGCATGGCAGTATTTCTGCCTGGCAGGGCTGAGTGGAAGGGCACAGGTACGGGCTGGCACAGAGAAGGTCACGGGCAGGGGTTGCTGCGCGTGGGCAATGAGAGATGATTTCTGCCATCCTCTGGGCAGCAGAGCATGTCACATACCACCTGCTCGTCCTTCTGGGCCAGAAGAGTTTAACCCTGGTGCTGCGGGGGCTTTTCTCTGTCCCCTGCTAGAAACAGACATTTTTTATTTAATTAATTAATTTTGAGGTAGAAATGTTGCAGTGAAAATCCAAGTTTGGGGGGTTATCAGTAGGCTTCACTGTTATTCAGCTGCTTCCAAAAGAAGAGAACAAAAGGTGATTAAATTAACCAGCAGCTGCTGCCAGGGGATGTGTCATTTGAAGATTGCGGTGAGGGACACTTCCAAAAAGCCTCAGCTGGTCCCTGGCCACTGGTTTCCATCCAGGCAGGCGCGATCGGAGCCCCTGCCCTTCACCCAGCTCACTGGCGGTGAGTCTGGATGGGCTGGGTTGAGATCTGCTCTGCGGGGTTCAACCTAAACCCTCCTGCAGGGTTTGATACACAATATTTAACACCCTGTTCAAAGACCTAGAATGAGAAGTGCGGCCTGGAAAGTCAGAAAGCTTCTTGGGTCAGCTTTTGGCCTCACTCTTCCCCTCCTGCGTGATATTCCTTGGATGATGTTTCTTTTGTGCTATTTCTTGGGTGATGTTCCTCTTTCCTGGAAAAGCACGGGTGAGGCTTGGGTCGGTGGGAAGAGTGCTGCCTGACCGGGTCCCACCAGCTCTGTGCTCTCTCCGCTGGAAATGAGAGCAGCAAAGATCCGGGAGGAGAGCTTGTGCCCTCGAGACCTCCCTTTCAGGTCTGCGTGATGGAGAAGTGTTGGGTGCACGCTGGGCATTACGAGGCGCTTCTCCAGCGCTTACCCCTGGAATTACTGGTGAGCAGACGAGGCGGCGCGGTGTTTTAATAGCCGCAGCTCTGATTTTCTTAGGACTGACTGTTCATTCTCTCCATGTGATCAGAAGCCAGCAGCATAATCCCACACGTTGGGTTTTTTTGGACCGTGTGTTCATACAAAGTTGTGAGAATTTCCCAACGGAGAGGTGTGTGAAGATGGATTCCTTCTGCGTGAGTTACGGGCAGCTATTCGTGTCCCGCAGATCTTTGGTTTGGTTTGGCGGTGCCGACTCTGTGGCACTTCTCTCGTGGATGAGGAAGGCTGGGGATGGTTTGTGGCTGTCAGCTTGCTTTCCATTCCATGCTTCCTTACCCCCTTTCTTCTCTGCTGATCTCAGAATGCCCGTTCTCCGTGCTGGTTGTGATTTCCCTGATCTGCTTTGGCTCCAAGGAGGTTTCTCTGTGTTGGTGGCATCCTGGTGAAGGTTGCAGGCTGGGCTTGTGAGCCTTTGGGTGCAGAGCAGCTGAAGGGAATCGCACCCTCAGCCTCTCCTGCTGTGCATCACTTCGGCTCGTGGAGATGTTCTCCTGCCGTGCAGCACAGCTCATTTTGGAGGAACCTAAACCAGGAGCTTTGCTCCAGGTGCAGATCAAACGCGGTCCAACCTCTGAAGGGGGCCCAGGTTGCCCAGGGAAGCTGTGGATGCCCCATCCCTTGAGGGGTTCAAGGCCAGGCTGGATGAGGCTTTGGGACTCGATGACCTCCATGGTCCCTTCCCACCCAAACCATCCTGTTCTTGTTAATGCCTTGAACCCGTTGCCTTCAAACAAGGAGGAGCTGTGTGTAACTCGTGCTGTTTGATAGCTCGGAGATGAATGGAGGCAGCACGCGATGCTCCGACGCAACCTCAACTTCTTTTAAAATCCATGCGTTTCCCAAGAGCTTTAGGAAGAAGATGGGAAGTGTTAAATAGCTCTGAGTGAGGTGTTTTTAAAACCATCCGCTGGATTACTCGATTGTCAGGGTTGTTCTTCAGCTCTAGGTTCCACTCGTCCTTTTAACCAAGTTGTTCTGGGCTGCGGATGAGGTGTCGCTGCTGTTTTACTGCCAGAATCCGTATGTTGGACCCCAGCATCCCTGCTAACGAACCCAGAGGACCAAACAAACCCAAACGATCAATAAAGGTGATTGTTT
Organism: Pterocles gutturalis; assembly: GCF_000699245.1. Classification (NCBI taxonomy): domain Eukaryota; kingdom Metazoa; phylum Chordata; class Aves; order Pterocliformes; family Pteroclidae; genus Pterocles; species Pterocles gutturalis. The sequence goes on from NW_010110574.1 coordinate 84,243, forward strand.
ACCCCAGGTCAGAGATCCCAACCCCCTGGGCAGAGATGGGGACGAGAGGAGCGGACGGGTGGGTGGTGGACTTGGGTTTTTCCTTGGCTTCAGGTTCACGCTGAAGCAGAGGGAATTTGGGTCCCTTCAGGATGTTTTTAGTTGGGGACGATGCTCTGCTGCGATGTCACGGGGGCTTTGCCACCACTTGGGAGTAAATTTCCTCAGGTGCTCCCCAGTTTGGGGCTCTTTGTGGTTTTTTTCCAAGCTCTTCCCAGCTCCAGCTGGAATGAGAGGCACAAAGATGTCTCAGGTCTGGGTTTCAGGTGTTTGTTCCGTACCGTAAATGAACATAATGCTGCTGGCTGGGGGTTTGTCTGGAGCTGTGGTGCTCAAGCCGTCTGGAAGCTGTTGTAATGTGCCTTCAGGAAATCCATTACTGCTATTTTAAACAAATCTGGCAAAGCAGCAATGGGGAAAATTACGGCAGCGAGGCGTGGGCAGGAAGGGGTTAGCGGCTGCGCCGGTCGCTCCCTGCCCAGGAGGTGCAGCCGATTCCTGGAGAACCATCTGCAAGTGCCGCAGTTTCCAGGAACTGGCTGGAGGGATGAGATTAGAGGAAAGAGGAGCTGCTTCTCTTGACGGAGAGCAGTGTCCTCTCCGTCCGTCTATCCCTCTCCACCAGCTGCACCACTGCCGACAGCGATGCCGCTGAATTCCTCCTCCCTTCCCCTGATGACTAATGTCTGCGTCTGTGAGGAATGAGGTAAGGTGAGGGGGAAGGATGCTGTGCCGGACCGGTCCTGTCGCAGGATGCTGTGGGAAAGGCAGCCCTGCTCGGTGGGGCTGGGCTGGCCCTGGGCGCAGACGCTGCAGGGTCTCGTTAAGAGAAGAAGGAGAGGGAAGAGGCTGAGAACTGGCAGCGTTCGGAGCCGTCCTCTTCACCGAGGAAATTGCATTGCGGCTGCGGAGGCCACTTGTCTATGTGAAGTGGAGCTGAGCTCATTTCTAGGAGCTGTTGGACAGAGTTTGTCGGGTTTTAGAGCCCTTCAGTTCCTGGTAACGATGCCTGCAGCTGGGCCGCCTCGCCTCGAGGGTCTGGCGTTGGGTTTTGTTCTACCTGGGGGCTCTGAACTCTCGACTCGCGTTTCACCGGGGCTCCTGTGTCGATTCCTCTCTCCCTCGCAGCTCCCAGCCTTTCTCAACACAAAGGATGGGGTACGTGGTTCAGAGCAGAGAGAATCCTGGGTGTCCCCCTTAAAGACACCGTCATCAGTCCAGATGCTCCTTTCAGCACCGTCCCTTCGTGGAAGTGACTTCCCTGCCTGGCCCTGGCTTCTCCAACTCATCACGCTGAATTCAACCTTTTTGTCGTTCTTCTCGCAGGTGTTGGTACAAGGAACTACTACAGGAAGATTGGCTATGAGCTGGAGGGGCCCTACATGGTGAAGAAGCTGGAGTGACACCCCCGGGGGTCCTCACCCCCACCGGAGAGGAGACAAGACTCATCTTGGGAAGAAAGCTCTCAAGGTGACGGATGTAAGCTAAAACCCAAAGCTGCCAACGAAGGACTTGCTTGTGCCAAAACCCACGGCAACAACTGGGGCATCTCCTCGGGGGAGAGCGGAAAAAAAGATCTGCCTGTTGAGCGGTTGGGGACATTTCATCATCTTGTTCCCCGCGTAAGCCTGACATATCTCCAGGATGGGCTCTGGTGCATCGCAATAGAGGACTGAGGTGAACTGAAAGCTCCAACTTTGGAGACTCTTGAGTAGCCTGGTGGGAAAAAATGTTTTATTTTTATGATGCTGTCAGCGGGCTTCTAATGCTTCAGTATTGGAATGATGTGGGTTATTTTGCAACATTAATTCTTTCTCTGTGTGTATTTATTTATTCTGGGCTTGGCTGCTTGCTGCCCATCCCAGGCGATGCCCTTTGATCCTTTTACCTTGAATCCTTCTAGGAGACCATGAGGATTGGAAGCCATCACCTTGCTAATGGTAGGAATTGAGATTAAAATTTAAACTGATTCACCAGGGCCACACGACCATGGAGCAACTGAGGTTCAAAGGGAACTCTGAGGTCTCTGGTCCAACCCCACCCAAAGCAGGTCCACTCAGATCAGGATGGAGGTGCTTGGCTGTCTCCAGGGGTGGAGATACTCAATGGATGGGGATGGAGAGTCCACAGCATGTAGGTCCCTGTTCCGATATTTGAGCACCCACATGTTGAAAACGTTTTTCCTCATGTGATTGGGGTTTACGGTGTTTCAGCTTGTCGCTGTGCACCTCTGGGAGAAGTCTCCTTCTGGTCTCCAACCTTCTCCTTGCACATCTCATCACATCTCTGCCCGAGGGGATCCCTCCTGGTTGTTCCCAGATCTCTTCCCCTCTCCTTCCCGCAGCTGGGACGGGCGTTGGGGAGGGTTTGGTCCCCACCTCTCCCAGCACAGAGCTGAGGATGGCTGCCCTGGAGCTCCTCAGATCTTCCTCCTGGTCCTCCTTGGAGAGGGGGGTGGTGGTTGCCTTTCCCAGGCATCGGGAATTCTATCAGGAATTATAGAAATATTAAAGAAATGGGATGTGAGAGCGAGCTGTGGCCCTGGGTGAAGAGTTCGGCACCTTCCTGGCCTCTCCCCAGCCCATCGGCGGGACGGGGGAAGCCGAGGGGGCACAGGACATCACAGAA
>NW_010110574.1:86940-88983 GCF_000699245.1 Pterocles gutturalis
AGCAGCTCGCCTGGTGCTGCCTGCTTGACTTCACAGAACCAGAGGGGAGCGGCCAGAGCTTTGACCTCTGCTGCTCTTTATTTACAGGATTTCAATCAAAAACAGGGTTGAAATCCAGAGTAGGGGCTTGTGGAGCAGTTGACATTCCAGGTGTTGCTCCGATAAATGACTTTATCAGGAGCCTTCTAGAAACTTCGCCTGGACCGAGCGCTCGGACACGCGGGATTGACTGGGCGGAGGAGCAGCACGGGGAGGAGAGCTCTCCGGCACGGTGACTGCGATCCTGCCACCTGTCACCGCTGGAGAGAACTCCCAGACCTGGCAATAAAGGTTTTATTCTTGTTGAAGGTAAACTCTGGTGTCCTGTGGTTTGAGGGCCGGGGAGTAAAAAAAAAAACACAGACCAGCTTGTTGGTACCTAAACCCTGAGCGTGTTGGAGGATTTGATTTAAAGAGGGTGATGGAGGTTGTTGCTTCAAACTGATTGATTTATTTTTTCATCCCCCAAGCCACTGGTAAATGGGGCATGTTAAGCTTTAGACACCGTCAAAGCAGAGGAGATGGAAAAGGATGCACGGAGAGGAGATGCAATTTCTGTGCAGAATCCTTAAAAAAAAATTTTCCGCAAAATTTGTTGTGCTGGTACCGCTGACATAATTATGAATCACTCTGACGCTTTCAGCTCTGACAGCCCCGTCTTTTTCAGGTACTGGCCAGAGAGCTCACCGCTTCCCTGCGTCTGCAAGCGTGGCCCTCCGGCAAAGCTGGGAAGTAGCGGATGTGTTTGTTGGCTTGTGGGGTTTTGGTTTTTTTTTTTGGTTGGTTGGGTTTTTTGCTTTTTTTGGGTTTTTTTGGTTTGTTGTTTTTTTTAAGGCTGTGTTTAAGTTTACTAGCAGCTTCACCAAGAAATAAAGCAATTTTTTGGGGGTCTTATTTTTAGCTTCTCATTTGTGTGTTCTTGCTGGGGTGATTTCATGCTGCGCTGGCTCAGCTTCTGCGAAGCTCGCCGGGCTTGTCTGCACAGGCTGGGGTTCTGTTTGGAAGCAGGATGGATCGATGTGGCCGTTTGATATAAAAGCAGCCAAATGAAGAGCTGGTTTGTTCTCTCCGAGCCGTTGCTTTCGCCAGGGACAGGGAGTTCCTCCAGCAACGCTTGTTCCTGGCCTCTGTCCTGCCTGCCGCAGCGCTGGGATGGGCTCAGAGGGTCTTGGGTCCTGGTTCTGCACCTGGATCCTCAGCCAGGACGCGAGGAAACCTCACTGGGGCGGCCCGGGATGGCCCAGGAGAGGCGAGGGGTTGAGGAAAGGTCCTGGGGGTAGCAGCTTCTCACCCTTTGTGGGTCTGCCCGAGTTTAAAAATCCGTCGGGATGTGGCGGTTGCTGATGGAGAGCCAGGGAAGGGAGGTGGTGGCAGGTGGGTGTGAATTTTCCACGGGTTTTCGTGCAGCTCCCGGGCTCTGTGGCACAAAGTCTGGGCACAATCCTTGCCTGCGGCGCGCTCTGCAGCGTGGCAGGGGAAAAAGCAAAACCCCACTTCACTCTACATCGAGCCTTCTGGGGTTTGAAGAACACCGGGCAGAGGTAGTAAAGCCACAAAGTCTGGTGAGACTTCAGACATCTTCAGGTGGAAGAAAGAGGAGGCACAAAGAAAAATGTGAGAACCCGATGGTGGAAGAGGCGCTGTGCAGTCCTTCCCGTGGCGATGCTGGGAGCTCCGTGGCCACCTCCTGAGCTGCATCCATCCACGGTGACAGCGTGGGACCAGGCGTCCGGGTCACCAACTGGGGAGCCCAGCGGGTCCTGAGGGCACACGATGGGTTCCCTACCGGCAGCCCTACGCCGGGGGATGTCGCTGTGACAGCTGGGATGCTCCGACAGAAGCTCTTTGCCATGAGGATGGTACAGGGCAGACGGGGGGATGGTTTTGGCCAGGCTGGTGCCCGTGTCCCATGCCATTGACGCCCGGTCGCGACGAATGTCTCACAGTCGGGCAAGTGCAGCCTTGGGGCCAGGGCACTTCATAGAATCATAGAATGACCCGGGT